>NC_134702.1:99471181-99771181 GCF_043290135.1 Rhipicephalus microplus | reverse complement strand
TTCAAATACGGCAGCCCAATGTGAGGCTACTGCAGAAGTGGTGTACATATATACAAAATGAAAGCATTTAAACAGTGATATCATAGTAAGTGTGCCAACGTAAACAAATATCACTACCCCCTGAGTGCACCCCAATAAGAAATGAGAGAAACAGAACATTAATATGATACAAGTGCCTCCAAAAAGTCAGACACACTGGTATCACGAACAAAGCCAAGTAGATCATTCCAGTGTTCGACAACTTTATTTGAACGTGTTGGAGAGCACTACAAATGACTTCTAGGCTGGACTGTCATTGCAGATCAGTGCTCTGTTGGAGGTTTCTGCACTTTGCAGCTAGTTTCAATATCTTTTAACATCTACAAAGTGCATCTGACACTTCTTGATGAGACAGAAATTGGTGTTGAGACGGCAGCCAAGCACTGTGGCTTTCACATGTCATAAATAGTCAAAATACCCTAGAATGCAATAAAGCATGCCCAAAATTTTTGATCGGACAGATACTGGTCATAGGATTGCACAAGAGCACCATACAGAAGTTTTGGCAAGGTTCTTAACATAGCCTAACTGAATGTGCTTAAGTGCATGCATATGTAGTCCAAGTTAATGTGTATACTAAAAACCTGAAAAGAAATGAAGCAGTCCTTGGAAACACATACAAAGATTCAATGTTTGAAACCATCTAATAATATCTTCAGCTCATTACAGTCTAGAGGAACAGATAAATACATGCACAGTTCTGAAAGATCTCATAAGTCACACGAGGTATACTTTTTGCATTTCTTCTATACAAAGTGCAGTACAGTACTAGTGCACCTTCATTCTTTCTGTGCATACATGTGGTGACCTTCTCTTCCTGCTATTGTGTCATTGTGCAGCTAATTTCAAATCAGGCGCTTCTCACAAGGTTTTCAGTTATCTGTCTAGCTGTAAACAAAACGCGTGTTATATTATAGTGAACTGTAAAACGAAAGAGAAGCACCATCGTATGCCTACAGCTATGAGTATCAGAATGAACTATAAATTAAGAATGTCTCCAAACAATGTATGTGCAACTGAGCGTGGCCGAGAAGCAGAACAAGCGAGAAGTGAAATAGTAGGCAATACCAGCAGCACTTAATCATGCAACTTTCTTTTTCGATCACCACAGCAACGCACGCTCTAGTTTCTATCTTGGATATGAATGGACATGAGACTGCTGACAGCTGAATGTGTCAGCGTCGCTGGTACCCGTCACAAAATCACATCACACTGATACCAACCAGAGCACGCTTGTTAATAGCTTGGTAACACACGAAAACGATTTGCACCGAAGCCAACGAATGTTTCAGCGTCATACAATTCGCGAATACACTTATATAAGTACGTACGATTTCACATCACCAAAATGTGCTGGCTAGTGCGAGGTTCACTTTCAGCGATGATGAATACCGATGTTGAAAACAAACACAGTGTAGATAAAAACTCCTCCGTATGCACTACGCAATGTTTTGGGCGTCGTATACGGTGTCTATGTTGCGACGAAAACTACCGTAGATCTTTCTCAGCCGATGTTCCTCGCATGTGCTGGTTCATACGAACTAGACGGTAGAGGCCTACGCTGGATCCAGATGACACCGCTCTGAATTGCCTCCGCGGTAGGCGAGGGCTCGCGCTCAAAGCTTCGAACCTCCGAAGCCTGTTCACACTTATTTTTAGCACAGAAAATCACAAATCAAAGCACAAGAACACCGACATGCTCCAGTAGTCTGTGCGATGTTTTTTTCTCGGCCGACGATCGCACTCGGGACCGGTTCCGGCATTTGGTGGATTTGTCGGCGTCGCTCGAACTCGGCACGAAACCGCGTCACGCTGGTAGCACTCGCAGTCGTTCGTCGTTTCGTTGTCGTTCTAGATTACGAAGCGATTATTCAGGAACGTTTGGAGTAGTTTTCATGCTTGCCAGCACTCGGCTGTGCCTTCGAAGCGGCGGCCATTAGGCACAGCAGTCAAAGTCATCGCGGCCTCTGGTTGGTTGGCGCGCGGCCTCTGGTTGGATGGCGCCGCTGTACGCGTGGTGACGTAGCGCACGCGAGGCGAAATATCAAGCCCGGCTTGATCCCTCGCGCCTGCTCGCGTATGCCCCTCGGAAGCCGACGCCGAGAGGCGCATTTGACGCTTTTGACGCGTAGACGCGAGCATACGCGTGCCAGTGGTTGGCACTTTATGCGTTTAAACGCCCATGGAGAAATGGAAAGAGAGAATAAAATGACAGAAAGGCAGGGAGGTCAACCAAGCTTGTAGTACGAAGTTTGCTATCCTTCACTAAGGTGAATGAAAGTGATAGGCAGATAGTCTGCACGAAAAAACAACAACAACAACAACAACAACAACAACAAAACAACAACAACAACAACAACAACAATGACAAATTAACAAGAGGAGAGTTCAGGGCAGGAGTATACTATAGCCTATTCAATAGGCCACAGCAACGCCAAAAGTTCCAACAAGGCCTCGGTTTATTTTGTCTCCACAGACAGTTCTGACAAGGATCTGCCGTCAAGGTGGGCCAACACAGCAGCTAGTGGCAGTTTGTGCTCACTGTAGCTGAAGAAGTGACGAAAAACGTCCTTTATCCTTTCATCACTGCCATATTAACTGTCCCCATATACCCGACAAGGTGTACATGAGGACAATGGTCGCCGTAGCTCAATGAGCATCGGAAACGTTATTCCAAGGTTGCAGGTTCAGCCCCTGCCAACTACAAGTTGACTTTTCATCCACTTCGCTTTATTAACATTTATATCCTAACTGTAATAAATAACATCCCAATTACTTTATTTTGGCGTTATTCCCCGCTATTCCACATTATTGTTTTCCACATTTTGGCCATATTGGCTCAACGGAATTTCCTAAAACTTGATATGTGAAGCACGGGACTTTCTCAGGAGGAAACGTGTTTTAATTTTACCGATTAAAAGCTACGCAGGCCCTAGTATGGACTCTGTCGACATCTCTGACGTCACTATACTACTATAGTGCGGAAAGTTCAGGTTGGTGTCGCTATCATCGGATTTGCTTTTTTGCGGCATTTTCTCACTTAGCAGGCATCTCCTCACAGCAAGCAACTGTGTTCTGGGTATAGTGAAAGACTAATGCTATAATAGGAGCGAAATAGTCTTTATCTTTAGTGTTCTCTTAAGTAGCACCAGCCAGGAGCACTGTTAAACAGGAGAATATAGTTTAGCGCCACGAGAAACTTGTGGATAAAAATACATGGTCGACGTTTCAATGCCCCCTGGGCATCTTTCGCGATGACGACGTGTCGCATCCACGGAATGACTCGGCAGCTTCACGCGATGAAATCCTATTAAGAGCGTACGAAGCCCCCAATCCTCGTAACGACCTTGTATACAGTTGTGTGCATTTAGGCTTATCTTGTTCCTCCCTCCGCTCACGTGGGACTTCCTCCTGAACACATAGATAGATGAACTCGTCAGTCCCGAGCTGTCCGAAGCTGAAGCCTGGACAGCGCGATAAGTAAAATCAAATAAAAAAGGTAACAGCCGCTGTTGTCCCTCCCCTTTCCTGAGATTAAAATATTTGAAAAAGTTGCCCGATGGCTGCTGCTTCGGAAATCGTTATTATCAATTCCCAATCACACGTAAATGATATCCATTAGAAAATGCAATACTTAATACTCAAATAAAAGGATTCGGTAAATTATTTGTTTGTCGTGCGCTTACAGTAAACCTGTCTGTGCAAATACTTCTGCTTTTTTTTTCAAGTAAACACCCCAATTCATTGAGATAAGTTCGACGCATTGTGCGTTAAAAGCAGAAATTACTAATTCGGTTCACAAGCGCACTTCCATTTGACTCCCTGACAGCTCGTTTAAACGTTTCAGTCAAACAGAACACTCGATGGGAGAGACACAAATGAGAATTTGCAGTTAACCTTAAATAAAAACTGTTGCTACAATTTTTTTCTTCCGTTTGAGGTTGTGCTTTTTATGCACGGAGATGACGCAAACAGCGTGAGTGGCCAATCGTCACTATTTTGATATTCCACAGAATCATATCTAAAAAAACGAATCATACGCGCGCGTCAGTGTAACTCACTCAAGCAATCTATAGAATATTGTAGCCTGTATAAATGCGTTATGTGCATTTGGTTATTACGTACAATAGGTGAGTATATAACTTATGTACTGTTAATACACGATGCATGCTAACAAAAAAAAAGATGGGTTGATCCTCGTCTGACCAGCTTTTGCTGTTCCATCGTCTTTCACTGCCCGGGGTACATAAAGATGCGTACAACTTGGTTTTATACAGTTATGGACACTATGAGATGTTACACCTTATATTACATCGAGTATCAGGCTCACAAACAAGAGTGTGAGTAATGTGCACAGTTCAACCACCAAACCTCAAAAAATGCCACGAATGTGTGGCCAATGGACAGTATAGTAATAAGGACAGAAGGTTCAACGCTTGTATAACAAGGCTGCTCGATACAGCGCACTAAGCTAACCGCACAACTGCGCATGGTGTAACGGGATCATCAGCGTTTTCCCTCGGTTGTCTTTTCCAACCTTTTTCTTTCCCACACGCGACGGAGACAAAAGCGGCAGAAAAGTCTCACGAGCTCTTTCTCACACGCTCGCAGAGCTGTGCCAGTGACGCTTCTCCCCCAGGGAGAGAGGGGAAGAAGGGACGTTGTAGGAGAAAAGGGAAGCGCCTTGCAGAGCGTCGCTGCGGCCTTGGGGTATGTGCGCGGCGGAAGGGCAAACAGTTGGCAACAACAGTTTCAATTGTGAACTCTGACCCCCACCCAAGCGATGGCCAACTAACCGTGTACACGACGAGACCGGGGTCGACATCACGTGCCGCTCATTACCGGGCCCGCTGCCGCTGTGATGTGTCACCGCCACAGCTCCGGCCGGTCCGCGACAAAAACCCAAAACCCCCCACCCGTCCCTCGTCTGTGCGTGGACGGTTGGTTCGCTCCCCGGTGCCAGAACCACCAGCTCGAGCCATCAGCCTTTTACTATAGCTTTGGAACAAACTGACGCGAGGGGGTAGGAGGGTGAGGGGTACGGCATACGGGAAAGGAGACATGCAGGAGCAAAAAAGAAGCAGTTAGGGAAAGTAAATGTGAAGAGAGTTTCAAGAGAGATGAAAGTAGCAAGCTTTGCTGTGTGGTCTTTGTCAGGCCACCAGATAGAGAAAATTGAGGAGAAAAAGACTTACTGCTGGATGAAAAACTGATAATCTCATGCGTCTGGCCCCAAGATGACGTCTGCCTTTAATATACGCAACAACCACCAGTTGGCAAACACAAGATTCCCTATTGGTGTGCATTTAAATCTCAGAGCATCATGCGCAACGTTGTTCGATTGTGGCGACTCCAAGAAAATGTCGCATGTCTTTTTTTCCCTAGCCCCACTATGTATTCCATGTGGAAACAGTGTGGGTCGAAACTTTGCCTTATAAAAGTCGTTAAACAAGATCTCTTTCGAACGCGAGATTGCTGGAAACATTGCAGTTCATCGTCGTAATACAACTACGTAACATGCTTGCACGTTCGATGTCTTACCACCTGCATTCCTTGCCCTAACCATCATGCTTGACGTTGGTGTACTTGAATACATCTCGCCAGAAACGTGTCATGTTGGCCCTTCCGAAATTAATGGGGTGTAAGCCGGATGGGCAATCAAAACGTTAGATTACCTTTTTCAAGTCAAGTGTGTCATGAGTGTGTTTAGAAATAGAGGGTTAAGATTTAGAGTACGAGGTGGTCTACCCTGGGAGAGCATAATACACCGTACTGTTTTAAACTAAAATTTATTTAAACTAGATACAAAAAACCAAAAATACATTATAGAAGTAAGGCGCACATGGACTTTGTCATATCTGTGTGTTTAAAAAAATCTAAATAGTTATAGAGCGAAAAGCAAAACATGAAGAGGCGAAGGGCTGTTACATGGGCAATTTTTTTCCGTCATGCATGTGAAAGAGAGTTAACTTCACAGTATTGATACACAACTATGTCATGGGTTCCAAACGAAACACTTCATCGTACCTCCAAGGTTTATAAAAGAATTCCGAAGTACCAACTTAGCCATAAACACTATTTCTGTCAGAAGCGACGAAATTTTATAGTACTTTAAGTGAATGATGGATAGTACTTGACATTTGAAGAAAAAGATGGCAGCATATCCACGGAGTGAATGATGGAGAGCGGGGCGAAGCATTAGTCCGTACATTCGTTCTTGCTTCCGTCCATCCATGCGTCCGTCTGTGTGACCGTCAATGCATCCATCCGCCCGTCCGTGCGTGCGTCTGTTCGTGCGTCCGCCCCTGCGTCCGCTCATGCGTCCATCCATGCATTTGTCTGTGTGTCCGTTCGTCCATCTATTCAACACTCCAAGTACCGTCCATATGGAATCTTTTCATCATATATTCCCCATATAGAAGCACCGCCGTCCAGCAGACATTTCAAGGACTAAACAAGGGGTGGCACACGCACACTTTGTTGCGGCTTGCGCTTCAGGTCTACTTCCCACCTTCAACCACCTCGAGTTCATGGTATATACTAGTTCACTGTATTCATGGCACTGCAGCCCAACGCTCGCTAAACCTTTCTAAAACCACGGAGGTTACACCCAGCGAGTATAACGTAGCAACCTTTTCCTGTCAGATGGTGCTCAATGTACATGCCAATGGCTGCTAATGGGGATCGCAGCGTGCGCGTTAACTAAAAGCTGAATGCTCCTGTCACTCATTGCCCCTTAACAGCCATTGGCATGTACATTGAGCACTACCTCTTATTGTTCAACAATGCACAGAAGAAATCTCTCACCGGCACCACCTTGGTGGTCAAAATGTTATACTTGTTACACACTACAACAGCTACGAGGGACGAACGGGTGCCGTTATAAGGAGATTCGCCCCTAAAACCAGGTGGCACCACGCGTGGCCCGCCATGTTCAATCGTGGGCCGTGCTAACGTTTGGGCTACAGAACTCATGTATACCACAACTACTACTACTAATACTGCTACTACTACTGGAACTGCCACTACTACTACTACTACTACTACTACTACTACTACTACTACTACTACTACCACTACTACTACTACTACTACTACTACTACTACTACTACTATTACTACTATTACTACTACTACTACGACTACTACTACTACTAGTACAGCTGGACATGGATAACGAATTAGTAGAGAATAAGTTTTGGTAATCTTAAGATGCCTATAGATGATGTTTTTCCGGTTTGGTACTTGAAGCCATCACATTTCTATAGCATGCACGCGTAAATTACAACAAGTATCACATTGCATCAACATATATAATGATAGAGTTCACCTATTGTGTATGTACAAGTCCACTGTTGTTTTTTCCCATTTCTTCTGTTAAGCACTTCATGAGAAAGTTTATTGTACGTATCTGTACGTAGGTCGGCAATTCGCTCATGAGTCAACTCCCTCAAACTCAGATTGAGCCGCGAGTCCGAGTCCGGGCGAGTAATATCTTGGTGAATTTCAGTTCGATTGAGTCCTGTTCAGAGGTATGTTAGTGAGCTTGAGTCCGATTGAGGGAAATTTTGGTAAGTGTGAGTACCAGCGCACCTTGAGCGCAAAAAACAATTGTCGAGTGAGCCTGACGGAGCTGCACATCGTTTGCCGACCTATGGACAGAAACGACGAGTATCCGGTGCCACACATGAACTATAACAAGAGCCCTGTGACTCATTTGCGCGTCCAGACTCTTCACACGTGGGTATTTCTTTGCTGCTACTCTACGTCGGAGGAGGACAATGAACAAGAAAACGAGTAGTTAACGACGATAGTAAGTTAGGGTAGTGAAGGGAAGTTTGTACACTCCTGTCAGGTTGGCGCAGGACTACAGCCGCGCATCCAGTCCACTGTCCAGGCTCTCACCGCTCACATGATACCAGTTAGACTGCTGGCATTAAGACAAGGGCCAAACATAACCTCGTCCCTTAAGGACCTATATAACGATATTGTTTGGTAGAGGTAATTAGTTTTTTTGTCGTTCACGCATGTATGTCGGCATGGTCAAGCAACTACAATGCATGTGCTCATGTGTTTCAGGCGCTTCACAGTGATGACAATCGGGACCGGTGTTACCGCAGTGAATGTAACGTCTTGTGAAGGCCACACGTAGACAAAGCAGATGAATCGTACTTGTGATGTGTCATTTTAATTAAGGAGGTGTGCGAAACCTCCCCTCCGGGTGCCATTTGATCCCTGCCAGTGGCAAGTCGTTTTTTCATCACAGTTGCAACACAGTTGCATCACAGTTGCATTACAGTTGCTCTACACTAACAGTAAATAATGTCCCCTATACCTTACTTAACGTCATTAGCTGTCAGTTTTCGATAAATTTTTAAAGATAGCCTCAGTGACCATCCTTCGGCTGTCCAGCAGGCCCACGAAGCGGCGGTGAGGCAAGGCCTTGACATCCCCACGCAGGAGACCTAAGGCCCTGTCGAAGAACGCTATGCCGGAATACCAATAAAATTTTTACCAACCAAGGTCGCATAGGTGGCAAGCTTGTCGAGAATAGACAAGGGGCTCTATGCTTTTTTTAGAACTTACCAATCACTCTTTAAATATATTTATTAGAAAAAAAGAAATGTAATTCAAAGGAATACCCTACGGCAACGCGTACAAACACTCTCACACACGCACACACAGACCACATGCAGACACACGCGCATAGCACTGCTGCGCCAGGAAAGGAAGCGGCCATCGGACTGTGGAGAAGCCATGCCGCATGACGGCTCAATGCAGAGCATCCGGTCCTCACCCTGCCGTGATGCGGGCGGCGCAAAATCTCGGTTATGAATTTGATCTCGCATTACATCTCGCGATTGCTCCCCGTACCCGATGGAACGCATTGAACATGGCGGCGGCGCGTGGCAGTCGCGTGTGGCGTCCCGACCCCGGAGTGGCGCCCGCCGCGCGAGATATGATGAGACGGTCTTCGTCGCGAGCCCCCGCCCCACCCATCTCATTCCTTCATCTCTCTAGGGAGGGCTTCCCCGCTGAACCGTCGCTTTTCCCCTTCTCTATCTACAGTGAAGCCTAACTGCAGGACATCGCAGAGACAAGTGGATGGAGTGGAAATCGGTGAGTGGCTGGATAAGCGTGGGTTTTAGCGTTTTCGGGAGACGTTGGTGGAAGTAAGGCAGGCTGGACGAAATATTGGGACGCGCGACGTTCACGCGGCTTCGAACCACTGAACGAGGCGATCTATAATGACACTTTGTCCTACACTACGGTGTTTCCGTCAAGCAAAACAATAAAAAACAAACGAAGAAAACACTAACAAACAGGAACGGGTGCACCAACACATAGATTCTTTAAGTATGTTCACATGCCAGTACAAGTTCAACCAAAGTTGTCTAAAGCAGTGCACATACAGGCGGTGTTCTTCGTTGTATCGTGAGGCCGGTTCTTAACCGTTCGACAACAATTATTGCATTATGGCAACCACACGAATCAAAAAGGATATTACTAAGTCTTATTTCAGCGTATATATAATCATTGTGCATGTCATGGTCAACACGCGATACCTGGAGTAGCAATCAGGTGATGAAACAAGCTACCATCTCCGAGGAATCAATTGAAAATTACAATCTCTCTTAAATTGGAGAGCAGTGGATCGCAAGTGACGAATTTCACAGCCGTAAGCTTTGTGAATTCCCAGCACGGAAGTTCAAGCCAGCTTTAAAGTGCAGAACTTAGGCGCTCGTTCTTGCGTTAAGAGGAGTCGCCGTCGGTGGCGTAACCGCGTGAACAAGTGCGTGGTTACACAGGAATAGGACTGGCCCCACTACCGTGTGTATCAAGTGTGAGGGGCAAACGAAAACGAAGTATTTGCAGCATGACTTGGGCAAGTAATGTTCTACAACGGCTCGTTCGTAGGGCGCGTTGTACTTCTCGCCCACCGCGCCAACCAAAGTCATCGTGCAGTCCTTGCGCCTGACATTAACTGCACATCGACCCACACCGGTGTTAGTTGAGAGTGAAATTAAAGGGACACTAAACAAAAACAATGACTTAATTTATATTCACAAAGGGCAGTCTGAGAATTGTAATGCCATACGTTTCAATATCGTAAGTTCATTATTAGCGAAGAAAATCAAGGTTGAAGTTTGATTTTTAAATTTCGCGCAGAAGTCACTGCGCGTGACATAAGAGATTTCAAAATGTATGTTTAGTAAATTTTCTTATTATGGCACTTTTAGACGACAATTCACTTTATTTTTACCAATTATACACTACGTAGCACCACGTATACACCTTTAAAATTTTGTACGTCATGGTGTTTGATGCGAGATTGTCAAGGTGGCGTCTCAACCCGCATTTTATTTTCATGTTTGCTCGCTTAACGAGCGTGATGCCGCGCTAGAAGTGGTGTTACCAGGATTCTTAAGTAGCACTTTCCTAATAAGCGAAAATTCGTTTTGTTCTTTAGTGTCCTTTAATATCGACAAAAAAGCAATATTTATGTGGGTGAAGATCTCATTCTTCTCCATCGTGACTCATTCCACTGATGTGATGACTTCGCGAAACGCTTGCATAGGCCTCGTCTTTGAGAACCAGACATTGCTACAGCAAGTCTAACATACAATTCACTTCTTTCTCCGACCATAAAGCTTCCATCACTACGATAAAACAGTTGCAGACGAGAGAGTGGTGGGAAATCAATTGCGGTATGCAACTACACATACATTTTTTTTATTGTGGTGTGCAACTGTGCTTGCATACATGAGGCTTACTTAGTGGATTCCGTACTGAACAGCTGTGTCATCCGCGATCTCCGACGCCAGCGTAGCTCTCACCGATCAGCCCTTCATCCCCGATCTCCTGACGACGTGCAGCTCTCGCCGATCGGCGACGCTTCCTCGGAATCCTTTGTCAGTGTCCCCAATCTTTCCCATCTTTTCTCTTCTTTTTCTCCACTCGTGTGCCTTCTATATCCTTATCCCTCCACTATTCTTTTTATCCCCTTTCCCCACTCCTACAAGACACTGTGCCATGTCGCCAATTAGGCAGACAGAAATGAGGTGCTCTTTTTTTCTTTCAAGAGCCACATACTACTACTATTACAAAATACATGCATGTCTCGCTCAAATTGTTTCGGAACAGCAAGCTGCGTGAGTTGTTAATTGAACATAGTTTTGTTGTGGGCAGCGTGACCCGGACGGAGGACTAAAATCAACGGAAACGCTTTTGCGAGGCTTAGGGATCACGGGTCGAATCATCGCAAAAGCTAGAAAACTCAAGTTACAACTGCAATGTCCCGACCCAAATAGATCGATAGAGTGAGGTGTGACGCCGATACTGAATTAAGTCGAAATACATTAAAAGCCCATTATTTAAACTCAGTTAATCTGAATTTACAGTTATTTCAAACTAAAAGCTTGGTCCCGGTACAGCCCTGCGTATTTCTGTGGGAGCAAAATCCCAACTAATTCGAGCACGTCAATGGTTAATTTGAATTAGGAGCCCCTGGTTCTTATCGCTGCTTGCTGAAGTCGGTCCGGACGTTTTACAAAATGTTACAAAATCCAAATCATATTTGATAGAGACAACGAAACAGCAGGATTTCCCAGCAGATCACAATGGACAGTTTGCAATAATCTGCTACGTGGCTTTCCTGTAAAGTTTCTTTTCCAACCCAAAACTCTCGTTTACAGACTTCTTTTCTCGCTCATTGTGTTTTTGCCTTTCCCTTTTTTGACATTTTGTTGTACTCGCGTGCCTTCGCTGGAATTCGGAGACGAAAAAGCACAACGAGCGAGAAAAGCAGCCTGTGAACGAGAGTTTTTGGTTGGAAAGCAAGCTTTACAGAAAAGACGCCTTGCAGATTATTGCAAACTGTCCAGACGCTGCGCTGGAGCTCTTCGAGAAGCTGCTAACGATGGTCATGTCGTCGTGACAGAACCGCAAGCAGATGTAATAACTGATCACTGTTAGTTTAGTTTTCAATAACCATTCATGTAAATAAACGTGTTTTGGAGTATAAATAGTTCCACGTCCGTTTAATGCCACAAATTTCGGCATTAACACCTCACTGCTCAAATCAGTGCATATTGGTGCTTCTTTGTGGTGTATCAATGACTGAACAATTAAATTACGTCCGCTGTTAGAGCTCCAAGGCATAACTCTCAAGATCACGTGCCACAAACAAATCAGCACCTAAGTTGCGATAACGAGTCCAGAGGTGGCTACTTTCAGTTCTCCCCCCGCAGTGCAGCTCGACGTGCGTCAGTGGTGTTAACTTGTCGAGGAATTCGCTGAATTTAGCGTGTTTTCACTGTGCTAACGACCACTCTATCTCTTTCTAGTCTGAGCGACGTTTTGGGGGACATACAAAATTTGAAGTAGAGTGTTCTAAAACAGACGTAGAAAATCGGGAAACTGCGAGAAAAGTGTAATGCTCGGAACAAGTTGTTTAACGTGTCAATGTGGCCGTTCCAAGCACTCCTACTCTAGTCAGATATAGGCAAAGCAGCTCCGAACGGCTCAGATCACAGAACACTTGAATGGTTCATGGTTCACCGCAAACAGGTGGACTACAGCTGCTTCACAATTTACAGTGGCGTAACCAGGAGATAGTCCAACTTCTCTGCTACAGCAAGAAAAAAATTATCACCAGCACTGTTCGACAACTTTTGCCTGAAATTGGCGACTTTTCGAAAGCAGCCAAGCCACTTAGCCACAAAAAAAAAATGGCCCCGTATCTGCACGTTACGCTGCAAATCTCGTCGAAAGACGACAGTCTTGCGTCTGGAGAGAGTGAACAAAACGTTTATTTGATGTTCTGTGCAAGAAAATCGGTTAATGGTATTCATGGAGGCGCTGAGCGTGCAGCGGAGGCGAAGGAGCGCATCAAATCACGTCGCACGTGAGACATAAGCGCTATCTGGCAGTTATCTTGGAAAACAAAGTGCGTGGCATGCGCGCCCGTCTAGGAGGTGATAAGGTGTAGAACGCAAGGTGATGGGTAGGTGCCACCACCTTATCGTCTTAGAAAAGCGTTGGAAACACTTGCCTTTTCGTGCAAGCGTTGCATCGTCAGCGCAGTTTGATAAGCGCTACAGTCCTCAGAATTACTTATACATGCATTTTCTAGCAAAAAGACACACATACAGAATATTGACGTCGTGTTATGGTGCCTCAGATATGCGCAATAATTGCTTTTTAATTGACAATAGCACAAGTATGAACGCTAAATATTGAGCAATATTGGTGGGCGCTGCGGATAGGTCAGCCGTTTGGAAAATGCTGGAGCCGTTTAAGCCTTTAAGGTATCGTTAAAGGCAGACAAACAGACAAATTTACAGACAAACAGACCAAAATTGTTGCGTCGAAAGTCCCCAAGGAAGACTATCGTCTTTGAATATACTTAACACGTACCACTGACGTCCGTTCACTCTAGCACTCACCCGCTAATTAAAATACTGCTTAATTCGAAGAACTTTTCTATAATCCCCTTTGAGTTCGTCTTAACGAGCTTTTACTGTATAAAAGAACATATTAGATGTCAAGGGGCAATAAGAGTAAATATCGAAGGCTTTGAACAAACCTTGTATTCGTGGTAGGCTGTGTTCGTTAATGATGATCCGGCTCGAATCAAAGTTAACTGTGTGTCAGTTAGGCTCCAGGAGAACCATGCTGATGTGCTGTTTTTTGCAAAAAAAGTGTCAGTACATGCGATAAGCCTTAAAGGGGTTCTGCAACACATTTTAAGCACGATTAGAAAAGGCTGCCGATCGGTAGTAGAGGCTTCCGAGCACACGCAGGCCAAATGTTATAGCGCAGCACGCAGCCTGGAATTCACAATAAATTATCCAAGTTAGCCAAAATTTGCTTCTTCTTCTCTCGAAGAATGACGGAGGAAACTCAAAAATCACTCGTAGAAGGCCATCTACCAGCCATTGGCTGATTTGAACATGGCGCGCACGGTTGTTACAAAGATTGCCGCGGAAGGCCGCGACGTGGCCATGCCTCCTGAAAAAAGCCACGTATTAAAAAAAAAACTGCTCAAGGTCACGAGGCGCGCCTCATGTATTTTCTTTGCCCATGCCATCCCTCCCCACTTGTCTTACGTTTTTATTCAAGAACCAAGTGCATTCTTCGGAACACGATGGTGTACAGGCTACACTACCCTCAGATTAGGTTCATCCAAGTGCTGCTAGAACCTCTGAATGTAAATATCTACATTATAACCTCAACAAACATGCCTACTTGAAAACTTGAATTAGAATTGGATGATATTTTGCCTTTAATGTGAAATAAATGCCCCTTCAATATTTAAATAACCAGTTACAAGATTACTTGACTCACCTGTCCATAAACAAAATTATTGCGACGGATGCATCCGTATTAAACAAAAAGGCTGGAGTAGGAATCTTCTGTACTTCTCTCGACTGGGCTTTTTCAGTTCGATTACCATATTATATGCCTATATTCATCGCCGAATTATTTGCTATAATTCAAGCACTTCGTAAACTTCCTGCAAGCGAAACAGAAGCAGTCATATGTACTGATTCTCTCTCAGTATGTACTGCACTATCTGCAACAAAAATTTGATATTATTGAGTATGATTAGTAGTTTATTATCAGCTAACCTGAGAAAATTTCACTTGCTATGGGCACCTGGCCACTGCGGAATTTATCCGAATGAGATGGCAGACTCGTTAGCCAAAGCATTTTTAGGCGGACCACTCTTACCTATTTTACCTGATTTCGCTTATGTACCAGCACTCAGATATAGAAATGCTTGTTTGCACAAGGAAGTAGAAAAATTATCATTGGATAAAGTCAGAGACTTTGTACATCTAAGATTTTGCTGGAACAAACAGTGGTGTGTAACAAACAGTGGAACAAACAGTGGTGTAACCAGATTACGATGCAGAATTCCGCACCTGCATTAATACTTTCATAAATGCTGGACTCGCAGCATCTCCGTTATGTCTCTTTTGCAAGGAATTAGAAACAATAGATCATTTCTTTTTATTCTGTCACCGATATTTTTATCAAAGAAAAAGATACCTGGTCGAGCCAATTGAGAAGCTAGGTTTAAAAATAAACGTGGCAGTGTTATTCTTTGGAGGGATTACATTAGGTTATAGCCACAAGGAGGTTTGCTATGCTGTGTGTGCGCACATAATGGCAACAAAAGGATTACCTTGTAAGTCTATTGTTATTATTATTTTCGGGTCCAAGACTACCCGAATGCCTGACCGCTAGCTTGGGTAGCATTTTCATACATTTTTACAATTTGTTTTTGCTTTCTACTGAAATTAAATGATTTTAAATGCATAACTAACTTGACGATCCTGCCACCCGGTTCTTGGCTGATCCCCCTTTGTGGGCGAGTGCCAGCAAAGCAAAAGTATCATCATCATCATCATCATCACCATCATCATCATCATCATCACCATCATTGTCTTCTTCTTCTTCTTCTTCTTCTTCTTCTTCTTCTTCTTCTTCTTCTTCTTCTTCTTCTTCTTCTTCTTCTTCTTCTTCTTCTTCTTCTTCTTCTTCTTCTTCTTCTTCTTCTTCTTCTTCTTCTTCCAGCACTCTTGTCGGGAGGAGAAAAGAGAGGATGCGGTTGCAGCCTGCGACAGATCATTGTAACTATGCTCGTACTGGAAAGATACTTCATTTTTTACAAATAATTTTTGAGGCGTTGAATTCGTGAGGCAATAGGCTCTTTTAGTGAATCTGTTCCATGGTTACTTGAAAAAGTCCCCTTTTATATGTTAAGTTTAAGATTCCTATAAAGGCAGGAAAAACATTTGTACAGTTTTCATGTCAGCTAGGTAGTAATATCTGAACGCCTTTTGTAATTTCTGACGTGACGATATATTATTAACCCCAGTTTATAGTAAAATGAACGCAGTAACAATGTTGCTGTCGTTTTCTGAAACCATGCCATGTTTAATGTTGACAACGAGATCAAAGATATCCACGATTACTTCGATCACGTTCATAAGACGCTGACTTTTCTGGGTTGTGCATTGTGGTATTCTGAATGCACATTAAATGCTATAGCACCGCATTTTTGTGGCACTTCGAGTTTAAATCTAAAGGCTCTACGTAGTACTTGAAATAGTAAATCGATTTACTTAGTGTACCTGTACAGCGAGTTGTTTCGGCAAGTAAAACAGACTTTGATAGCGCTTGCTTGAAGACTCGTTAAGTAAGGATGTCAAGTATGGCCGTTTATGACAAACTATTTACATATGCGTACATGATTATTTCCAGACAGGGGAAGATGCATGAGATAAGAGACAACCACGTGCTAAGCTATTTTGAAAATTTTACTTGACTCGCACTACGCTGCGGGAACACTCTAGTATCTCAGTGTGAATAAATTTTGCCCTGGCTTGCTACAGCTGATGAAAAGTTCCATGAACCGCTTATCTCATCAATCCCGAACAGGCAAAATGTCCCGTAGTTCTGACGTTAGAATCGTGCCGCGTCTTCTTTCACAAAGAGAGTCGGATTCCTCCGCTGAAGTCGCACGTTCAGACTCCGGAGCCTTTCCAGCAGACTCCGGTGCTGGTACACTCCCTTACTGCCATTGAACGGACCTACCATGACCGTGCCGTCCAGGTGAACCCGGCCGCAGACGACATTATCGTACCAGCCGCAGCGCTCTGAGAACGCCTTCAAGATCTTCTGCCTCAGGCGTGGTGGGAGAGGGGGATCGCCCTCGAGGCACGCCTCGACTACGTCACACACGGCGACTCTGATCGTCTCGTGCTGGATGAAGGCGTCGCAGCGGCGAGCGTTGTCGGGACCCGACTCCTCGAAGCACGTGTTCTTGTTGAGCAGCGACTGGATAGACGCGAGCACCGTTTCGATGCTACTGTGCGTCGGCTTCCACGAGGGCTGTCCTGGACACGTGCCCTGGACGCAGAGGCATACCGTACCACTAGCGTAGAGGTACGGATGGAAGCTCACTCTACCGGCGTCGGTGGTCATGTTGCGGACGCGAGGAGGACTAGCGGGGTAGTCCGGTGGGCACTTTACGAGAAAGTGGAAAAAGCCTGCTTCGTACGGAGTGTTCTTGGGACCCACGACGACCGCGTGCAACTTGGTGACGTCGTACTCCTCGGGTACGACGAAGACGCCGCGAGGTCGCCGGGCGTTGTATATAGGTGCGGGCGATCTCGCGCTGTACGCGGGCCAGACACGTCGGGGACGGCTCCTCATGCTCTGCAGAGATGGGGTTCCAGGGGTCCAGGAGCATCGACGAGAGCTTGGAAGGTCCGTTTGCTCCCAGCAAGCTCATCTTCCTGGAGGCTTCACCATGACCACGTGGTTGATCGGACATGTCTGAAAGAAACGTTGGCGTGATCTGTGGCGAAGCGGAAATGATGATGATGATGATGATCCTTCAGCTTTGCTGGCACTCGCCCACAAAGGGGGATCGGCCAAGAACTGGGCGGCAGGATCATCAAGTGAGTTATAGTTATGAGTCAGGCATTCAGGTAGTCTCGTAGCACCAGAAATAAATTGTGAACACGACATGCACGAGATTGAGATAATGGTGATTTGGATTTTACTTTAGTAATGACGCACACCCACTGTGAAGGGTAGGCCACTAATCAAAGTGGGCATGAGCGATTGTTCTGACATTTCTTGGAGAAAAACAGTAGCAATTCCACATGAGAAGAAGAGCGTTAAGTGAGCGTTAGTTTTGAAAAGCCAGCGGCCTGATTTCTGGCCTATGATCCTACATCCTATCTGCTGAATTATCATCATCACCGTCACCATGAGAGCATTCTCTCAGTTAGTGGATCTAGGTATCTACACCTTTTTGCTTATAATACCGCTCCTGTACAGTGCTCGAAGCGTTGCATTACTGTCGGTTTGCCCTCGGCCACGCGTACAATTCATTGTCATCAATTCCACCACAACTCACTTGTGTATTTCCTCTCGTAGCGTGTCATGCCAAGGTCCATTTTGATTGATTGAACATTTATTGTATCTCTCTCTGCCACTTACTTGATCTCTACTAAGATATCAAGCATACCCTTCTTTGTTATTTAATCCTCTGGTGTTTTACTATCTCTTGCCAATTTTTTTAAAATTACACTATTTATGGTCTCTAATATCTCACATTTCTTCTCAAGTGATGAAATACTCGACGAATAAAAGTTTACTCAAGAAACTAGACAATCTTGTCTTTAAATCCACAAGTATTTCCCTTTCTCTGCTGATCACCCTATGCACAGTACGTATGTATTCTTTATTGTTAACTCGAAATGTTTGCAGAGGGAGACATTTCTCTGTTCCAGTTGCACTTTCATTTTTGAATGCCTAAATTACCACAAATTAAGATCCGTATTAGACGCATGACTTCCACAAGGTTCTTGGCCGCTTGAAGGGATAGGTACCCTTCCAGGATCATCATAATCGCCAGTTTAATGACTCTCGGGATGTGACACGTGTGCGTGAATGTGTGTGGTTGTGGGACATTATTAAGATAACTGATAAACTTCACAATCTATGGTAAAATATTTTAGCGGAATCGTCAACCACTTCAATGTTCGTCATTCAAACACTCAGTCGCACGCAGTAAGCACCCTCTGAAACACTAAAAATGAAAGATTCAATTCCTTTTTCCCACGATGTCCCCTCGCTTAATTTGCATACATTTATAACACCCAAACGTCGCTTGCCTATCAACCCGCGTCAGGGCCAGTTCCCTCTCCTATCGCTCATATGCTCACCAACCCGGGACGGTGGGCAGCCTCCGCCACTCTCAGTATACGCGGCAAAGCCAACTTGTCCGGCGGCACGCGTTTCCATATTCCCGGTCGTATAATTGTTACACCACCACCAAACGGCCGCTCATCGCCGCCACCAGCCGTCACGGCTAAGCGCATCGTCGAATAAATAAATAAACGAAGAAATGAAACCTGACTCCACATTCAAGTATGGAAACGCGTGGCGGCGACTCTGCTCGCAAAAGCCACGCGTCATTGTAGAACGATGGATGCGAGAGACGCGGCGGGGGAAGTGAAGTGGTGTGGGTGACATAGAAAAGGCATCGGAAAACATCCATCCATATTATATTCATAGGCCATTGCCACCTCCCCACTCGACGCTATTGTGGTCTCTACAATGGCCCCCGGAAAAACCGCCATCACATAGCGGTGCTGTGCGCGATGGAGGCGACAACGTCCGCGCTTGGCGGGTGACACGCAGGAACGAAAAGCCAGCCGCCCCTGTCGTCACTTGGGACGGGACACGCTGAGAAGTCTTTGGAGAGCCCACTCGTGGTGGTCGCGAACCTCGCATGCATTTGGGAGTGCTCGGGAGTTGAGTACTTGGGAGATGTTAGAAGGGGGGGGGGGCAGGTTTGTATGAGTGTTTTGGTTGATGTAGGAAAGAGGGCAAGAGGAGGAATCTGTACAAGAGGGGTGTCACTGTGGCGCAGTGGTTCGTAGGCAAAGTGCTGCGAAGCTCACGATGCCACTTGATGGATGGATGTGTCGTCCGTCCTCGGCCACAAGTTCGAAGCTTGATGAAGGCGAGGTCCGGTCGCTCTGATATGATTTTTTGTTATCTTTAAGTAAAATTATTGTCTTTTTATTCGAACCGCCGCGTCTCCCCACGGGCTCTGGTGATGATACTCTCAAGTGTTTTTCGTTCCAGTTTTATTTAGGATTCTCCTGGCGTGTTTCCTGGGGGTGGCCATCAGCTCTCTGTATACGCAGCGGTATGGCGATCGTTTTAAGCTGAGCAGAGTTTTCCTGCTTCCCTTTTCTTTTCTAAATGGAACCTCGATGTGGGGTGAAATTCATTTGCATTCATCTATGTGCGTGACGGTGACTCTCGGTTGGATGGGACGTAGTGCAATGCATGGTGGCGGTCGATCTGAAATTATACATACGCGACGCTCCTCCGTTCAGTATATATCGATCGTGCTATATATGTAGAAAAGAATAAAATCCAATTACGAAAGGCCTTATATTACAGTTTGCTATATTTTTCTTCGTTAATTGGGCACACTCGACAAGCTTAGCCATAATGCGTATTGAACATGGCATCGCTAGCGAAATCGTAAGAATGTGAGCAACAGAAGTGATCTAGAAGATGACCTAACAGAAAATAATGTCTAGAAAACTGCAGGGGATGTTAATAGAAGTAATTGTAACGTAAGTGCGTAGAAAGAAAAGTGGTCGAAAAAAAGTTTCCACCAGCAGGGACCGAAATTGTGTACCTTCGAATAACACGTCCGCTGCTCTAACACAGAAATTTAAGGTTGGTCATCCCACCTGTCCACATTATAGGGTATTCGAAAGTGGGAACCCAAGTCAGCACCGCCAGTCATTGCGGCGAGTGTGCAGCATTATTATTATTATTATTATTATTATTATTATTATTATTATTATTATTATTATTGCTTCTATTTTGCCTGTTGGCGTCACGGTAATTGTGATCGTCAATGATCTGGCGGCTGACCTATTATCCCTCGTTTACTAGCTAAAGGCATCAAATGAGCCACAGAGAGATCTTAGGTTTGAGCGGAGGAAAGAAGTGTAAATTTAAATGCTTGTTTTCTTGATTAGATACAATAATATTGACAACTAATCGACAGTGATGCCAATGAAAGTATGGTGGATGTTATCTGAAGTAATTGTAATGTAAATAAGAAGAAATGAAAGGCAGTTCCGGCTCCAGACGATGACAATTAAGTTAACGTTTCGTTCAGGTTTGTTTCTTCACATTTACAAGACAGTTAGTTCTAATTACATAACATGTACTTTCCTTAGCATTATTGTCTGCTAGTTGTCATTAATATTACGTCTTACTAAGGACTCCCTTATTGGTTCCCCAAACACTGCTTTCTTGCAGACTACTAAAGATATACGTATAACACTGCCTTGTGGAGGCCTTTCATTACGAAGCTAAAGTATGTATGTCGGTGCGTAAAACGAATACCGCGACAATCACTGAAATGCTCAATGTCTCATTTTTTCGTAGCTACGTTAACTACACTTAAGATGAGACTCTAGCTTTCTTTTTTGCATATATTGTCACGGGCTCAGTGACTTCTGTATAAACGCAATTACCAAGGAACAACCTCAGGTGACAATCACAATGGCTGATTGGCACACTCCCGCGCCTGTCAGCTGATTCTGTCCTTCTTCTTCCTTTACTTCATTCCCGTAACAGAAACCCCGGGCGTTGAAGCGCCGTCTCGGCGCGAGTCCGAAGAAGTGCGACAGAAGTAGGGTTTCATGCGCGAAACGTGGACAATGTCCACAAGTGACGAACTTGGTGACGTATTGGAGTGCAATGGCGCTATCTCGTAGTTGACGTCGCTAACTTGACGTAAGACCAGGTAGGGTCCTGCGTATCGGGACAAGAGTTCTTTGGAGAGACCTACACGGCGACACGGTGACCAGAGGAGCACGCGGTCACCTGGGGCAAACGTTATATTACGATGCCGGTGGTCGTAGCGGGCTTTTTGCATATCCTGTGACCTGGTGAGACGAGACTGGGCAACTCGACGAGCCAAGTGAGCCCGATCAATGGCTTCGCAAGCATACTCGCAAGCAGATGGCTGGAGAGGCAAGGTGGTTTCAAATGGCAATATGGGGTCGCGACCATACAAAAGATAAAAAGGTGAGAATCACGTGGTGTCATGTCGAGGTTAATTATATGCGAAAGTCACATAGGCCACCGTCGAGTCCCAGTCACGATGATCTTCGGAGACGTACATCGAAAGCATCTCTGTGAGCGTGCGGTTGAGACGTTCAGTTAGGCCATTAGTTTGTGGGTGGTAGGCGGTAGATAGCTTATGCGCTGTGGCACACGATCAAAGGAGGTCGTCGACAACTTTGGACAAGAAAGAGTGGCCGCAGTCTGTAAGCAGCTGTCGGGGTGCACCGTGGTGTAAGATGACAGCATGAAGAAGAAAATGTGCGACGTCAGTGGCGCAACTGGTTGGCATGGCCTTTGTTATCGCATAACAGGTCGCATAATCTGTGGCGACGGCGATCCATTTATTTTCCAGTGTCGTCGTCGGAAAAGGGCCAAGAAGGTCGAGTCCCGCGCGATGAAATGGTTAGGAGGGGACTTTGTTTGGGTGAAGCTGTCCAGCTGGCAGCAAAGAAGGTGCTTTTACAGCGCTGGCAGAGGTCGCAAGAGGTGACATATCGACACACGCTGCGGTACAGTCCTATCCAGAAAAACCGGCGTAGCATGGGGTCGTATGTGTGGGAAACACCGAGGTGTCGCGCTGTTGGTGCGTCGTGAAGTTGTTCAAGTATGGCAGGCCGTAGATGAAGAAAAATGACAAGCAGAAGCTCAGGGCCTTCAGTGCTGACGTTGCGGTGGTAGAAGATAGCGTCATGCAGCACGAACATACGGGATTCAGCGTCATGGCTGTCAGACTGGATGGCGTCGATGATAGTGCGCACTGACTCATCCCGTCGTTGTTCAATGCGCATATCACTGATATCAGTAAACGCCATCACGCTGCTCTCCAGGTCAGTCGCAACAGGATCAGGAGGATCCGCCGGATGACGAGAAAGACAGTCTGCGTCCTTGTGCAAACGGCCAGACTTGTAGCTGACGCTAAACAAAAATTCCTGAAGCCTCAAAGCCCAGCGACCCAGACGTCGGGTCCTTCAGAGAAGTCAGCCAGCAGAGGGCGTGGTGGTCCGTAACGACGGAAAATATGCGACCATATAAATATGACTGGAACTTGGTGATGGCACAAACTAAAGCTAAACACTCTCTCTCGGTGATGGAATAATTCCTCTCAGTGGGAGAAAGCAGGTGACTGGCGTAAGCTATCACGCACTGTCTGCCGTGGTGCCACTGAGTGAGAATCACAATGGCTGATCGGCACACTCGCGCGCCTGTCAGCTGATTCTGTCCTTCCTATTCCTTTACTATACTGCGGCGGAGTTCCACGTGAGTTGAGTTCGTGCAAATCGTGAATACGGAAATAATTGATTCATTCTTGCTTGAATCAGTTAACCTAGCGTGTACACGCACGAATGCACTGTTCGAAAAAAAAGCAAGAAATTTACATAGAATGGTTTGTTTAAAATTGCTTCACGTGGAGCCATGTTATATCTTTGCTGGGGTAAGAGTAGCGTTGATAAAAACTACGACAAAGTGTAGCGCCAGTTACATTCAAACCCGCTTTATATCAAACACATAAGCGCCCATAAAAAACAGCAAAAAGTTCTGGTTGGGGGGGGGGGGCAAGCGCACACACGAACGCAAATACTCGGTCATGGCCAATGCAGGCGCCGCGCAAATTAACGCATTGGAGAACAAGTTCACGGATCGTTCGACACGCGTCCTTCTGTGTTATTGGCGGCGTATATGACAATCGATCACCGCAACTTGTCGACACCATCGGATCGACATGAACGCGCACACTTTTTCACGGACAACGCAGCTGAAATGAACTATCGACAGTTCCTCCGTGCGCAAGCTTCAGCAGGCCCTCTCGAAAAGCTCGCCAGCGAGCTGTCCCCGCCACCGAGTGCGCCACTTTGCAGTACGACACGAAACGAGGGTTCAGATTGAAAATGACACCGTCCGTCCCGCGGCATCACCACGGCCGTACCACCAGCCCGGAACTTAACAACCAAAAGCAAAGTTTCGAAAAACCGTCTCCCCTCCTAACCAGGCCTTCGCTAGCATTATCCTCTTTTTTTTCTTGTTACTTTCGAAGCGGCGGGGTTGATGCTTTCGCTTCGCGGGTTTCAAGAACAAGCGCTGTACAATCAGCGCAAATGCGACGCCGCTCTGACTTCCCCCTGCATGTGGCCCCTCTGCGCGACGCGGCGTTAGGACCCGGAGCCGAGCCTTCCCTGTATCGAACAACCCATTTTGGCGACGGGTCGCTCCCCGACAAACGCTCGGCACGTGCAGGCCCGGAATTTTCCCAAAGTGGAAGAAGACATGCGCTGCCTTTGCACAAGTCTTCCTATGCGCGTGTACATAGTATAAAGCGTGTATGCGCGTGTGGCGGCGGTTGTGCCACAGGGTCTTTGTCCCAGAGCCCCGCTTCTATACTGCATGGGAGGCGGCGCACGGTTCTGAAGCACAAACGCGGCGGTGGAGCCGTTCTCTCTGCCTGGCGGCGACGAGCCTGGAGCTTAAAAGTCGCGAGCGCGCGTGCCGCATAGGGATAGCGAACTCTCCAAGCGCGTATACGACGCCCTCGCTCGCTCTACGTACAAGCACGACCCTCGATGTCGACGCGCCTCATTGTCTCTTCTCCTGTCTGGTATAATTCGAGTGGTCACCGGTCTCCCTTGCGGCTTTTTGACTAATTTCTTGCGCTTGCACCCGATGTCTCTTGTTTAGCTTGGGCACTGCGTTGACGAGCTTGAAAGCGTTAAGTCAATGAATGCGGGAACACGGCCTTCTTACTAGCGATATGAACGAAACCGACGTTTGCTAATCCCAACGTTCGTTGGCACGCAGTTATTAACATGAAATTGGCATGCAGAATTTTGTTTCCTCCTTCTTGAATGATTTTTATGTGGGGTTGAACGTCCCAGAACTACCATATCACTATGAGAGATGCCGTAGTGGAGGGCTTCGTATATTGCGACTACCTGTGGTTCCTTAACGTGCGCCCAAATCTGAGCACACGGGCCTGCAGCATTTCCGCCTCCATCGGAAATGCAGCCGCCGCAGCCGGGATTCGATCCCACGACCTGCGGGTCAGCAGCTGAGTACCTTAGCCACTAGACAGCCATGGCCTCCTTTCTATAATACACAATGTTGATTGTCATAAACACCATGATTCTTGTAAGGTACTGCATTCATACTAGTCATAAAGCTACATTTGTAAATAAAGGAGACAGAAGGGGCGGCGGGCACGACACGAGCCAGGGCGGCTGGTGCGCTCAGTTGGTTCCTTTGACCTTCAATGTAGCCAGGCGATCGAGTCCGGGTCTCCCTCTTCGTTTTTGCACACTTTGTTCTGGTGCCGAAACCCGAGATTAAACCATGGACCAACGAGCTCAGTCCTTAACCTTTTGAAAGTTTATACAACGCGTAACTATTCATTATACACAAGAAACTCTTCAGACAACATACTATGCGCGTGGAACTTTACTAAACATGAGAAATGAGGTCCCGAACGAACTGGCTGAGTCATAATGATAGTGAGAAGAACAGACGCGGCATACACAGCGTATAAAACTGGCCACTGCCAACGGTGTTTTTTCTCGTCGTGGTTTGATAGTTGCTGTCACGCCAGTATCATCATGCCGGTGCGTTGTAACACAAATGTACTTATACACACCTGAAACAGCGAGATTTTACAACCTACCGTGCGGAAATGGCTTTCGGAAGACATAAATAGAAAGTATGCCTTTTTGTATCACTTCTCTTACGGTTCAGGATAAATCACATTTACGATGCCAAGGCTACAGGTTAAAATTCAAGTAAGCTTGAGGACGAACTCATAAACTTCCATTTCTTCTTCATGGCTGTCGAGCTTAAAATGGTCCGCATGAAATGTGCAACGCATTATAAACTAGTAGGCTCAAACATGCCGCATTCGAACATCTTCATTGATCTTTAATATCCTATTCCAACTTCAGATTATTTCCCTCTGCCATTAGAGTCACATCGCGATTGCCAAGCTTCAGCGAACAGGAACAAAGAGAAGACGGGCTGATTTGATTAGAAAATCTTTTGTGGGGAGCCGCCCCTTCGAGAAGCGTGATTAACCTTGGCTATGAACGTCGGGCGCTTTACAATATGAAGAAATCGTGCAGACACTCTGCAATGCCCACTCCCATCTCATTCCGTCGTCACCACCACTGCACTCAGTCCGGAACTACGTTCTCGGATGAATATCGCGTCTGATTTAGGGACGCGCGGGACAAGAAAACCCCGCGCGCCACATTTCGGCGCCAAACCAACCGTGCCGACCCACGATGCTAGACAGCTAGCTCACACGACACGCATTCACTCATGCCACCCGTTGCCTCGGAACGCATACCCAAATTACTTTCTGCGGCTGCCGGCTTGGCGTTACCGATACTGGGGGCGAAGAGTCATCATACCATACGCTGCTTCATTCTATATATAAATACATATATCCAGAAGCCCGCTGCTGCGATGCCACTCTAGTAATTTCTCTTCCCCTTCATGCTACCCATCTCTCGGCGTGTTTCAAGGGCGAATCATGCGCACCGATGCGCATGCGCATGCCTCGTTGCTCGCACGACAGACACATGCTGCGGGGCGTTCTGCAGAACAAGCGTAGCCTCCACCACTCCGATGTAAAGGGAGGGCCCCTTGTTATATAGGTGGCGCTCCGGGCGGGTCGGTGTCGAGGCGTTTTTCCGGGCCGCTGGCTTCTCGCTAATTTCTGACGCGAGGTCGGAGGAAGTGAGCAGTCTTTTTTTTTTTTCCTGATGTATCTTGCTGACAAATTTTATATCTCTCATGCCTCGCTTCTTACGTCTTTCTGCTTCCTTTTGTTCTTCTATAATCGCTGAAACGTAATAAAAAGTACACTATGAAAAAGAAATAACAACGAGCACATTTCAAAAATATATGTGGAAGAAACTGCAGCGCTAACTGAATAAGCGCTCGCGGTCTCTGACAGCGCCATAATTGACAAGGCAGCTCAGTGCCTGTGGACTATATAGGCGGTAAACTTCAGTACCGAAATGAGAAGGCACGCACACAGTAGAATCTGCTGTCCCAAACCAGGCAGTGCGAAGAAAGGTAGTTTGAAACGCGATTGACAGTCCTCCGTTCGATACCGTATAGAGTTATACGGGCACGCCAACTGCAGCTATGACAAACCTCAGTTGCTACAAACCATAGTTACATTCAGTTAGACGAATAGCCAAACTTCAGTTATCCCACTAACAATGGTTGCTCCAAACTGAAGTTGACAACCTCAGGTAATGAAGCTAATAAAATGGTGGACCTGTGCCGGCGGTCTCAGGCAGCGTGACTCTAACGGAGACAGAAACGTCTTCCTAAACGTGCGTCAGGTGATTTGTTTCCACCATAGATGTGTTGAAACGCGAAACAATCTTGAAAACCAAATCACGCACCACAGATGGTGATGTCCAAAGTACAATGCAAATAGTTGTCTTGGCTTCCACAGCGACCACTAGGAGACTTCACCCGTAGTTGAGCGACCAGCCCTTACTTATGCCAAACATGGTCAAAACATTTGTGAATGTCAAGGCATTTTCCATATGCGATTCGCCATGAATTCCTGGAGGCAAAAGGTTGAAACTAGGAAGGCATACGACGCCAGTCAACCTACCTTGGTTGCGGCCTATCGGAATGATGATGTGAAATAGGTCTCGCTAGAGAGTGATATTCCTGCCAATAGAACTGAGGGCCTATTTAATCTCAAGCGATTTGTAAGGATGCAGCACTACACTGGATTAGCTATCCAGATGTGCGCAAGAACGTCCCGTTTCTTCAGCTCTCTCCATAGCCGAACGAGGAGGCTCGAGAGAGAACTGTGGTACCAAATGTGGCACCAATGCACTCTGTGGTATCCACTGAGTGAATTATGATGAAAGGGAGAATCGTCTGTCCATCCGTCTGTCGAGCTGTTCATCCGCCTGCTCCATTCACGCTATAGAGCACGCTTTTTAGGGGCAAAGTTCCTTAAAGCGGCACCCGTTCGTCCCTCGTCGTAGTACGTAACATGTCTTACGCTTTGACGTGCGAGGTGGTGCCGGTGGGAGATTTCTCCTGTGCGTTGTTGAACAATAAAAAATTCGCAGCGTGCGCGTTAACTAAAAGCCGAATTCTTCTGTCTCTAATTCCCCATTAGCAGCCATTGGCATGTATACATTGAGCACTATCTGACAAGAAAGGGTTGCTACGTTATACTCGCTGGGCGTAACCTCCTTGGTTTTAGAAAGGTTTAGCGAGCGTTGGGCCGCAGTGCCATTATTACAGTGAACTAGTATATATCACGAACTCGAGGTGGTTGAATGTGGGAAGTAGACACGAAGCGCAAGCCGTAAGAAAGTGTGCGTGTGACACCTCTCGTTTAGTCCTTGGAATGTCCACTGAATGGCGGTGCTTCTGTATGCGGAATATATGATGAAAAGATAGGCGATGGTGGTACTTGGAGTGTTGATTAGATGGATGAACGGACACATAGACAGATGCATGGACGGACGCACAGATGGTTGCATGGATGAATGGACGCATGGACGGATGCAGGGGCGGGTGCATGGACAAACGCAAAGACGGACGCAGAGACGGTTGGATGGACGCATGGAAGGTCACACAGACTAACGCATGGACGGACGGAAGCAAGAACGAATGGACGGATAAATACTTCACCCCACTCTCCGCCATTCACCTCATGGATATGCTGCCATTTTTTTAGCAAGCATAAAACTCAAGGCAAATTTTTTGGATATTAAGTCACCAATACTCCTCTCCATATAAGTTATTTCATCAGAAACAGCTATCTTTTTTTAATTTTTTAATTTTTTATATAGGCTAACCACACTGATGATGACCCAACGAGAAACCCTCTCCACTGGCGGTCCTGTAGCCTCTATCACGTATCACTCGGTGCTCGGGCTACCAAAGAAATCAAAGCCATTTCTAACCCAAGTGAGAGCTGTACAAACTGTAGGGCATCCGTTCCGTTTGTGCTTCTCTTCCTTTTACCTTCTCATTTCTGCTATCTTGTGTCTCTTGTAGTGTTCGGCTGTTCTTTTAGACCCCTTTTTGTTATTCTGTGTAATTATGCGATAATTTTGATCCTTTCCTGTTGTTTTCTTGTGATTACTTTTGGCGATTACCTATTTTAGATTGGAAGTCTCTTAGGGTAGACCTCAATCCAGCGTGCGGCGTGACCGCCATTACTACGCATGCACTTCCCTTCCCTTTATTACCTTTCCTCTCCCTCACTTTTCCTCGCCATCTATATCCGTCCGTCCGTGCGTCGAACAGACAGACAGACAGACAGACAGACAGACAGACAGACAGACAGACGACGGACGGACGCATGAACGGACGGACGCGTGGACGAACGGACGCAAGGACATACGTACGTACGAATGAACGGACGCATGGACGGACGGGTAGACACATAGAAACATGAACGAATGGACATACGGAAGCGAGGACGGACTAACGAACGCTTCGCCCTACTCATCATCATTCACTTCGTGAATATGCTGTAATTTTTTTCTCTGCAATAGGTTGAATTTCGCTCGTGCCCTGCAGATGCTCCACTCTATTTCGGGCCACTGCCATTCCACTCACATTCCCCCACCGTCCTGCTCTCCTTCATATAGTCACCCACGCCGCATTATCTTCGACACTAAGTGAACAGTCCCTTCGTCTATTCTCCGCAGCTTCACCACATATTCGCAACGACTGTTCTTCAACGCAAGCACGCACGTACATCCCACGATCGAGGCGTCCACACTCTCGCAAACGTGGGGCGTCCGCACGTCTCCGGAAGAAGAAGAAGCGTTCGCACGAACGTGCGTCACTCCACAGGCATTGACTGCCACAGCGACGACGATGTGCACCCCTGCAGACACAGACACAAACACAAGCACTGTAGACACGACGAACACCCGCCGTGCTTTGCTCGGCCGTTCGCAGCGCGCAGAGCTGGAAACTTAATGAATAACTCATGAGGAAAGTTAAAAAATGGTTCGGCCCTGTCCACCCCTCATTAATATGACAGGTTGTTTATTTAACGACGGCGGGAGAGATGCTCGCAGGGAGCACGACGGATGCAGAGAGGGAAAGGATCACGCACGCCATGTAGCGCTGCAGTAGGCCGTAATATAATTTCTTCAACCACAAGTGATAGAGGGTACAGCTAACAACATAGCAGGGAGGAGATGGAGACAGGCTGGGCCATATACGGAAACAAAAGGAGCAACAAATCTAGAGAGATGGTATACAAGCGGACGGAAGGGGAAGAGGGGAGGGGTGTATTTCGAACAACCGGCTCTGTGTCACGCTCACCCATGAAACGGAGTCGTCGTAAGCAGTATACTCTCTACGTACGCAAGTAGAAAGGCGGAGAGGAGGTTGTGCGAGCGAGAGCCATGGATGGTTTAACGAGACGCGTCACAGGCACGGTGGACGAGAAACGGCGTGTCAATCGGGAAAACGTATTAACCGAAGATACTTTTGACGTGACGCACGAAGAGGAAGAGCGCTGGAGAAACGAGGGTCAGAAGCAAGGGATCGTAAAGATAGCAAGTGCAAAGAAAATAAGGGGAGGGGGGGAAGAAGAGAAAAATCCGTCAGAAAGATAAAAGTGGAAACCTTTCGGTGAAACTGAGAAGTGGAGAGGGAAGTATATATACCACATAAGGAAAATACAACGTAAGGAAAGGGAAGCAATACGGGGGCTGTAGACACAAAGCAACGGCGACCCTCCCCCATTCAGACCGACAGCACCTCATCCCCTGCCCATCCCAGGTTACCAGCATGTTGCGGCGCCGAAAGCTCATCTGGCCAAACTGCGCGCCGAAACAAACTTCTGAAATCGCAAGTAATTAATAGACAGGACTTCGTCAGCTATCTCACCAGGGAACACTACCAGAAAAAAAAAAGCAGCATGATTGCCGGTTTCGCCATATTTCCAGGTTTCTCTCGTTCTCTCCGTTCCCCACGGAGAATTTCAAGTAAATGACTCCTTTATCTTTTTATCATTATCATTGGCGCGTACGCGCTTAATTGTGCCCCTGCGATTCCTTTCAAAGAAACATTACATCCGCCCCTCGAAGATGCGCATTTAGAGTATATGTGAATATAAATTGTGCTAAGTTAGGTCATTCTCTCCTGCATGCGATTGTGAGGGTGCTCGTGACACCCAAATATTCTATTTATCTTTCTCTCACTATTACTAGTCAACGCTTTTCATTCACAATTGGCAAGCAAGCTTCCTAGTAAAGGGTCAAAGACGCCGAATCCCAAGTCGCAGACCTAAAAAGAACAGAGCTAAGAAAATATATGGAGGTCCTAACTACATTTAATTAAGAGCAAAAAACTAAGGGGGGAGAAGGGGCTTCATTTGACTTTTTTGTAGGACTCCTGACTTGACACGTGTAAGAGTTTCCTTAAAGAGACGCTTACTCTTTCCAGAGATCACTGTCGTCTCTTCGGAAAGTCGTGGGACTCAAGAAAGAGTTAATGTATTTCTTTAAAAAGTTTAATATGTGAGAGAAGTCAGCGCTCACCGATTTAAATACTCTGCATTATTTTTTTTGTTGCTGCTGCTTTTTGAGGAATGTGAACCTTCACTTTGTTATCCTGTGCTTTGAAGGGAAAAGGCCAAGTAGAGACTTCACGAAGAGGGATGTCAATATGCACACGCCACTTTAATTAATGACCGAGAACGAGGAGGAGAAGGATCATTTTTTTTCGAGTGAGCTCGTTAACTAGTTTGAGAAGAGAGCAATATCCAATTAGGTGAAATGAAGAAAAAGGAGGCGCCAAAGAAAGGGGATCTGGAAAACCAGACTATAGTGAGTGATTGTGCTTATCAGCCATGTTCATCCTTATTAACAGACCCGCCTGGGTGGTGCAGTGGTTAGATTGGTTGACTGTTGAATCGACGTTCACGGGTTCTATCCTAGACCAGGCGGTCCCATTTCGATGGTGGCGCGATTTCATAGTCCCGTGTACTTGCGATGGCAGTGCACAGTAATGAATAGCAGATGGCCTCAATATCAGAAATATAGTAATACGGTGTTTCTAGCGCGTAAATCCCCAGAAATGATTATCAAGTGGATACTATACTACGTTTGCGGACAAAATGTTCATGGTAGAAGTGTAAGAAAGAACGCTTGCGCCAGCTGAACTTCTGAATACAGAACAGACAGAGCGTCAGGCGGTGTTCACATGCCCAGCACTTTGTTGCAGCCTAATGTACTGAGCACTTCTGGGATATCTGCAGATGCATTTTAACTCAACACGAGGGTGCCGCCATTACGTCATTGATAGCGTGGCAGCACGGCGACTGCACCGATCTTCCAAGTGTACAAATGATATCTTAATAAAACTACACTCAAACGTCATTATAACACAATCGCATCTTACAAGAAACTATGTTCGTGATATCCGAAAATTTGCTACAAAGGTATATTTCTAGCAGTGTGCCTATTGCAGGTGATTCTTATTTTGCTTTGTAATAACCACGGTGTATTATTACACCGTTGTAGTAACTGATATTTCGTTTTATTCGGAAGCCTAATGTCGAGGTTTCAGTATGATACCCGAGGTGAGCACAATTTTCTTGTCCCTTTTAATACCCCTTCGGTTTGTTTCCCCGCGGGTGACTTATCTGATTAGCTGTCTATAATCAAAAGCATTTTGTATTACAACACACATACTATAGGCCTCTACACAGAAAATGGAGGTGCATGGTGTATGTATGTTTGCATTTATATAGGTTGGTTATCAAACCAGCTAATTCGTGAATATATATATATATATATATATATATATATATATATATGAACTTAGATCCATACATTCAAGTAGTGTAGAGTGAAAACCTTCACGCAGTTCCGAATTTCGGGAGTGCGTTGCGCATCGAGGCCTGAGTCTCTTTCTAGTATCTCAAACAAATGGCCCGCGAATTTTCCTATTGCGGCCCATGGCTGCACAGCGAAAAAGTTTGAGACCTTGCTAGATAGCACTCGCATTATTATCTCGCCTATAGCACTACAATAGCACTTCTTTCGGGTAACCTACAGAGACAGTACTGTTCTCAAGCAACTTATTGATTTTTTGAAGCACCATATGCAGTAACTATTAGTTAAGACATGACAGTAGAACATATTTCAGAAGCGGCGTTCACATTTTTGTCCAAGTGAAAATAAGTAGCGGTATGTTCCCCAAACCTGACGTAAAATTCCCTTCAGTAAGGACTCGCATATATACGTGGGATATGCGAAATGCGTTTTTTTTTTCAAATGGCTACGTTCGGCGACGTTTTGCAAACCAATCATACCCCGCTCCCACCATATTACCGGGGCAATGCGGGTGATGTTCGCGGCAGTGGCATACTGGCTGAGCGAAGTTCAAGACCACCGTTGTAGTATATACGAGCTCGGACCCCAAACCTCCCAAAAGTGCAGGTTGTTACAGACAACAAAGATGCGCAAGTTGCGCAACGCCTACACTCATTTATTTACAAAAACACATCACGCTTACCATTCTTCCATTTGATTTCTTTCGTACCTGAATTTCTTTTTTGCAAGGCTGAGATACTCTAAGTTTTTTTTTTTTTTTTTGTCGCTGGTCTGATCGCAAACGCCAGGGGGCGCGCTTGGTGCTGATATGAGAAAACAAGCGTGTCAGATCGGCGAAGCCGAGTGCGCACGTCATGCGCGCACTCATCGAGCCAGTCAGCACTCCGCACGGATGCATTGTGCTTGGCGCAGTGGACCCGGTCTGCTGCATCGCATGGCACGCACGGAATTCTTATTGACGTTCTTGCGGGAGGGTTTGATAAATGACCCGCAATGCACGCATTGTGGTCGGTCGCCATCGGCGCCGCGTGCGTTCATATAAAAGCCAGCTGGGGTGAACACATACCGTATGGGAAGTACAGCCCTCTTTGCTGCCTCCACTTTTCGCTTTTGTTTTTTTCCCTGTCACTTTTACGCCTTCTCCTCGCATGCTGAGACAGTACTGATTGTGGAAGTACTTAGGACATTCTAGCAGAATGGAATATTTTTTTCGGTGGACATTGATTGGTCCTTCATAAGTATGCTGTTAGTAGTTCTAGAATCACTTTCTAATAATTCGAGCAGTAAGCCATCATCGAAAAGTTAACGTACGCCTTGTGACAAACATCCATTCGTTCGGTGCCTAAAAAGTGTGCTGCTGCTCGCGTACACTTCTCATCATCAGCGCCATGGTCTGTCCTTCTGTCCTCTTCTCCCGCATTTTCGTTGCGTTGTGTCAAAAATGTTCACGTACTCATACATCCCCTTTCTCAACAAAACCGCTTGATGATAATACATCACGGAACAGTTCCCGACAGAAATTACGACAGGAAAACGTGTACGCCTGTAGAAACCGCGGGCATACAGCCGTTCAGCGAGTACAGAACTCACATGAAGTCCTTGATAAAAAAGAACTTTCACCTCTTATCACTTCAAACCGATGTCTGATTTGAAAAACTGAATACACGAAAAACAAGAAAGAAAATAACGTGTTCTAACTGCGACGAATTGTGATAAATATGTTCATGCGCAAGAGGCAATTGTCTCTCTGTGGTGAGCAAGTAATAAGTGCACGAAAAGCAGGAAGATAACGAACCGTCATTCTTGCTTGGATAGAGTTTTTCTTAATTAATCGCTCACAATTCGTTGTTGCTAACAACTACAGCTCACCCTCTTTTCCCGTTACTTCTGGTGTGTCCCAGGGTTCTGTGTTGGGCCCTTTGTTATTCCCTATTTATATTAACGATTTACCCGATGTTGTAACTTCTTCGATTCACCTTTTCGCAGACGACTGCGTTGTTTACCGAAAAATTTCATCTAACTCTGACGCTGATTCTTTGCAAAGTGACATTAATAATATTGCAAGCTCGCGTAGAACTTGCCACATGGACCTCATCACTAACAAATGTAAAGTTTTACGTATCTCACGAACTACTGGACCCCCCGCTAACTACATCTTAAATGACGCTGATCTAGAGTCTGTAACTTCGTATAAATACATGGGGATTCGTGTAACATCTGACTTGAACTGGAAGCATCATATTAACTATGTTATTAACAATAGCAACCGTATGCTAGGGTACCTACGACGCAACTTTAGCGGTGCCCTTCAAGCCGTGAAACTAACATTGTATAAAATACAATGTATAAACTATGTATAAACAATGCATAAACAGTTCGTCCAAAACTCGAATATGCATGCTCCATTCGCGACTCTTTTCAACTGAACTTGACTCACTCGCTTGAAATGGTAGAGAATAACGCAGCCCGCTTCATTCTATCCAACTACCATCGCACTAGCAGTGTTACGTCAATGAAACACATCCTTTCGCTACAGTCACTTGAATCACATCGCAAAGCATCTCGTCTCATACTTTTTCACAAGATATTCAATCACCCACTTTTAAATGTTCAGTTCATTACCACTCCATCCTATTTCTCAGCCCGTTTAGATCTTCAACATAAGGTACACGTCATTAGCTGCCGCACTAACACTTTCCACCGTTCCTTCGTCCCACGCACATCCAACGACTGGAACCACGTTCCCTCGGACATGGTTTCCATTTCAAATCATGACTTGTTTTCTTCTACAATACAGAAGTACTTACGTGATGACGCGTGAAGTGTATATTGTACATATATATTATCGTACTCTGTTTCTCCCATGTTTCTGATGATACTTACACATACATTCAGTATATTGCCTAACATCGAATTTTCATGTATTGTAATCTTTATTATTATGATGTTACTATGTTTGCTCTTGTTTATAGTTAATTATTTTTTGTACCCCACTCCTCTCTGTAAAGCTATAGCGATTGAGGGTAAAATAAATGAAATGAAATGAAGCTGCATAGATTTAGTAAGCTTTTTAACCACAAGTGATTAGCGGTCTCTGATTTCAAAATTTGCCTGGCATTGACGATGGCAGAAAAAAGCAATTTATTCTTTATTAGGCATCCCACAAATAAGCCGCTTTTAAGGAGAAAGTGTGGGCAATTACTGGCTTCACGCTTGATGCTGAAATTTGCTAGAGCTTACACTCCATTATTGCAAAACGATCCTTGTTTCTATGTAGAAAGCAGTGAAAGAAGAATTGCTTTTACAGTACTATGCACTGTGCCATTGGAGGCCTATATGCCGCTGTCCATGAAGAACAAAAACGATAGCCCACCGTGCAGATTGATATGACAAGAAACGACGCAACATATAGCATTGACTTACAATCGCAACGCATACATATAAACAACATTGAGGTACACGTGACATCATCTTACATAGACAAGACAGCGGAGATAATCCATTGATTGATTGATTGATTGGTGGGGTTTAACGTCCCAAAACCACCATATGATTATGAGAGACGCCGTAGTCGAGGGCTCCGGAAATTTCGACCACCTGGGGTTCTTTAACGTGCACCCAAACCTGAGTACACGGGCCTACAACATTTCCGCCTCCGTCGGAAATGCAGCCGCCGCAGCCGGGATTCGAAAGGAGATAATCCATGCTACATGTTGGTTATGTGCATACGTCGGCAAAACTTGTCGACCTCACTCATACTCACTCATGGAATATTTCTCGTGCTTTGGACACACTCGGACTCACACTGCCAAAATGTTCTGCAACAGAACTCACTCGGACTCACACTCACAAATATTTTCTGCAATGGAACTCATTCGGAGTCACGCTCACAAAAATTTTCTGCAATGGAACTCACTCGGACTCTAACTCACCAAAATATTACTCACCAGAACTCACTCACGGCTCAATCTGAGTCTGAGTGAGCCCAGGTGAGTCAACGCACGAGTTCGCAAGCCTAAAATAACGTTTATCTACCATGATGTGAATGTTCTATAGCATCAATATCTCCCGTAATTGGCGCTGTTCTTGGCGCATTTTGATAGTAAGAGTTATGAGTCATCGTAAACGAGTAAGAAAATTTTACTTCAAAGTGATGACAATACAAGACATATTTATCAAAAACTGTCTTGTAAGAGTTGATGTGTAGGAGGTGGGTCAAGGCCCTCCCTTACTTAATTTCCGTTTCAGATCAATAAATATTGAAGTCACACTGCTTTCGAATATGCGTAAGAAGACTAGAGCATAAACCTGAATCCAGGTAAGGCTGATAGTAATGCTGAAAATGAGTAGATATGACCGTAAGTCTACAAAAGCAAGCGAAGCTCCCTCGGACCCACTCAACAAATATATCTCGTGCATTGGACTCATTCGGACTCATACTCAAAAGCATTTTCCCGAGCCGAACTCGTTCGGGCTTACACTCACGAAAATTTTATTCAACCGGACTCACTCAGACTCACAAAAATATTACTCACCCACACTCACTCAGACTCGCGGCTCGATATCTGAGTGTGCGTGATTCCGAGTGAGTACTCATGAGTGATTAATTATGTGAGGCTTAACGTCCCGAAACCACCATACGATTATGGAGACGACTAGTGGAGGGCTCCGGACATTTCGACCGCCTGGGGTTCTTTGACGCGCACCCTTCAGCATTTTCGCCTCCACCTAAAATGCAACCGCCACAGCCGGGACTCGATACCGTGACATGCAGGTCAGCAGCCGAGTAACTTAGACACTAGACCAACGCGGCCGACCCAAGAGTGAGTCCACCGACCTGATTATGGTTATGTGTAATGTGTAACAAACTCACGCTGTTGTGACATCTCACGCTGTCGCGAAGATTTCTTAAGTGTCGTGTGAAGCTACAGCGGACAGGAACGGCAACATAGACACTTGACACTTTCGCCTTGAAGAATACATTACCACAATGAACACCGACATTCCTATACGCCATTATTACCTGAACGTCTGGACTTCACAATAGTAAGCAGATCACATTCACCAATAAAATCTATACCAGCACATTTATAGTTTCCACGTTTTAAAGATAACTTTCTTGCTTTCTAGCACATATGTAAAAACAGTTTTTCGTTTTTCGAACCCATGCTCTAGGATCCTCCTCCCGGTATTCGTCCCCACTAAAACCTTCTCTTTCTCAATTACTTTTTGTGTGCTCTGCTTTCAATCTCCCTCGTCCCTTTACCCTGTATGCAATCACGCCGTTGACGCTTAACTTGCTAACATCTCTGCATTTTCTTTCTTTACCGATTAACTCACTACGAAAAAGATAGTCAAGTTTCCTCTGACGAGCACTTGCCCAAATTTCAAATTGCCGCATTTTTTGAACTTCTCTCTTTTTTAACGTACGTACTTAGTTTCCACAACTATCCCTGCAATTTATTACTTACATTTTCTTGTTGCCTTGCTGGTATTGTGTGCTTTTGCATGGTACTGTGGAACCGGCATTCTTGATACAAGTGATTCTGATACAAGTGAGGCATGCAGTGCAGGCAGGCAGATAGAGGCAGGCATGCAGTGCAGGCAGGCAGGCAGATAGAGGCAGGAAGCAGACAGACAGACAGACAGACAGACAGACAGACAGACAGACAGACAGACAGACAGACAGACAGACAGACAGACAGACAGACAGACAGACAGACAGACAGACAGACAGACAGACAGACAGACAGACAGACAGACAGACAGACAGACAGACAGACAGACAGACAGACAGACAGACAGACAGACAGACAGACAGACAGACAGACAGACAGACAGACAGACAGACAGACAGATAGATAGATAGATAGATAGATAGATAGATAGATAGATAGATAGATAGATAGATAGATAGACAAACAGACAGACAGATAGATAGATAGATAGATAGATAGATAGATAGATAGATAGATAGATAGATAGATAGATAGATAGATAGATAGATAGATAGATAGATAGATAGACTTTTCAAAGAGGAGAAGCAAGGACCAAATAATGTTGCCATCGCTGGAACAATGCTTCGTCTTTCAGTGCCCCACGCAGCCCCATGCTTGCACTCGCTACGGACCCCAAGTCGGGCGTCACGCTACACTGGAAGGTAGTGAAAAATGCCAGTGATAACACGGCGTGGCGCATCGTGTCGCGGCCAGCGCACCGGGCTGCAACCACGTGTCCACACGCACGCCTTTTGTGTCGATGCATTGCGGGCCCATTGTTCTTTTAGCATGCTGGTGGGCGTGCGGTGCGTAACTTATGGGGCCGACCTGTGTCGCTTTTCAGAGTGGACCTCCACCCATCAAGTCAAGTTGTGGCGTGTATAGTGGCATTGTAGTATAGACACAGACTCGATTGTCCTTGCAAGGGCATGGACTTATGAGGGAATAACCCACGCATAAAGCGCCACAGTGTGGCGGCGTGAATGGAAAGTGATAGATTGTAGCGTCGACACGAATTGCACGAGAAGGAATGAGAAAAAACAAACAAAACAAGGATTTGCCTGTCGGTTGAGCACGTGATGGCCCAAGCAAAGAGAAAAGAAAGAAAAAAAAAACTACAAAAAAATGATGTCACAGTCTCTCAGTCTCTGTGTATAGTCTTGGAAAGCTTCATTAGCTTTGGTTAAGAATGCTTCACAATATCCAGTGCTTGCTTGCTTCCCTAACTGGGAAACCTAGAAGGGCAGGACCTCTTTAAACCTGCCTGACTCACCATGCTTACAACTTACATGACACACTACGCAGTCGAAAATAAAGATAAGAAGAAATTTAGCAAAGTGTTAGTAAGAATAATGACTAAGCGTATAAAAGAACTAGCATAAATCACAAACGTATTGTGTCTCTATGCGGTTATTAGTTTCTCTGCGTATGTCACTAGTTTCACTATACGTATAATTGGGGATGAAAACTTGAAGTCTGCAGCATTTGGAAAAGTCGTCCGTCGCCCGAAGGCGCCCGTCTACACACAACTATTTACACTGTGTGTCCGCACAGTCACGACCAAAAAGTTCAGAAGACCATAGAAGTCAGAAATTAAAAAAATTATAACGAATTCAGAAGACAGAAGAAGGTAAAGTAGGGATGAAAGAAAGGCAGGGACGTTTATTAATAGTGCAGCAGCTTGCCTTAAGTTGCGCAAGGCTGGCTCGCGAGTGTACTATAAGTGTTAGCAGGTTTAGTATTGGCCGCGAGATCGAGCAAAATTGCCGCCTGGCGGCAACTGGCTGAAGTGGTGAAGTGTGGGTCACTCCCTGCGTCGTCTGCTAGCGACGTCGCGTTTCTATTTGCATGTACGTCATGCACGTTCTCAAAGTGTGCTTTGTCCAATCATGTCAGCGCGAGTGTAACTGCTTCTACGCATGTCTGAAACAACGTACAAAAGCATTCGGTCTTGGTCGGCTGCTAATGCATTGTAATAAGATCGGCGATTGCAACTTCTAGAGTGGTGTTTATTGTTGTCGTAGCCTCCATTCATGAGAATTATTTCGGAGTAAGTGCCGCTTTCGGTTTCCAGCACATCACAAAATGCTCTTGGCCTTCTCCCGAACATGAGGACTGTTAAATGGTGTGTGAATTCAGCGTTTTATAGCAACTCAACTGTAAAAAAAATTAAAAACAGGCTCTAGGTCATGCATGCGCACGCTGTTGGTAGGTGTACTACTATGGCAGTGTAGTTTATCGATCATGTGAGAAGCCTTAGTTGTGTTTATTTGGCCATGTTACCGCTACATAGAAATATTACGATCACATAAACTGTGACACTTCGGTACTTAAACTGTTCTTAAAACAGAGTTACCGTGCACAACCGTGTGCTTAGATTAAAGAACTTTTTGAAGAGCCCAGACGTCCAAAATTGATTCATATGGCATGCTTTATATATTATGTCGTGTAATTTCATTAAACATTTCATTTTTTTATTGTCTTCTGTTCGTAGGCATTTTTAGTGACCGACGGAAAGCATGGTCATTTTTTGTCTGAAAAGAAAAACAAAACATGCTGGTTTCATTGAACAGGCCGTTCTTGTACCACTGGTATGCGCGTAATTGATCGTTGAAAGCTTTCTGTTTAACTCTTACATCAGATTTTTTTATAATTTACTGGTGCAAAAACATGTGCGTACACGTGGTAAACGCTGTGTAGCGCAAAACACCATCGGCCACTAAGCTTCCCTGACTAGACTTATCAACTGTCCCACATTTCATGATGAGCAGAATGAGAAAAAAAGGATCATATGCATATAAGGGACGAACAGTGGTACTGAACTAATCGCACAGATATGCTGGCTTTCTACTATCTTTCTTTCTCTTTTTTTTTGCTGTATACTGATGAGAAAAATGTAAGTAAGTAGTTCAGTCACGCTACTGTAGTGCGTAAGAGGCAGTAACACTTGCTAACCACGTACAAACAACACAGCAAAATCATGATTCAGTGCAAAAGAGTGAAGAGACTCGCCCAGGGCGAGCATCCCTATCAAAGGCAGAATGCACTTTACTCGTGGTTAATGCTTACGTTACATACGCTTCCTGCTCCAATCCAGCAGAGAAGAGCGTAGATATTACTAGTGAACTGTAGTCAGCGCATTTTATCCGCCGACAATCGACTCAGACCACACGTGACGGAGCGCCGCTCCGTGTATTTGTATATGCGCCGCCAACCGCCCATCCACACTTGCGAGGGGACGGTGCTGCCACCTATAGCCCGATCTGGCCGCGAATAGGCTTGCTCGTCTAAGCTTTGCTTGGATTTTAATCTCTCACCTCAGAGGGCACTCAATGATGGAAGGAAGGAAGCAACAAAAGGGACAAGGCAGGTAGGTTAACCAGAAACATCCGGTTGGCTCCCTACACTGGGGGATTAGAGTAGGGGACAAGAAAGATGAGAAAAAGAGAAGGAAAACAAGAGAAGGAGAGACTGACAGTAATTTCACTGCAGCGTGTAGAACTCCACCACATGTCAGAGGTGGTCACAGAAACCCGCCTTTCTCAAGAAACACAAGAGGGCTCTCACTGCCTTGTGGGCTGTCGAGGGATGTGGACTGTGCTGTAATAGCCATTGCACAAAAAGAGGCTGATCAACCAGTCGTCCATTGCGTTGGCAAGTACTTGTCTATCTGAGGCAAAACGAGGACAATGGCACAGCAGGTGTTCGATATTTTCATCGGTGCCGCAAACATCGCATGCCGCACTGTCAGTCAATCCGATTAACTTGGTATAAGCTTTCGTAAAAGCAACTCCCAGCCGATAAAGACGCGATGCTTTACGTCGATGTAGGCCGTGTGGAGGCCGGTGTTGTAGTGAAAGGTCAAGCTAGTGTAGTGTTGTACGTCGTATGCTTGATGTGTTCCACTCAGTCAGTGTGAGATACGGGCCAGTTGACGAATCTGCCTCACCGCGTCCGCTCTTGAAAGCGGACTTGGAACGATGTTTGCTTCTTCGTGTGACATGCGAGCAGCATGATCTGCAGAATCTTTCCCACTTCAAGTTTGAAGTTTATTCATCATCATAGTTTTAAACATACATCACTTATCCAGTGGTTGAATGGAAAGGGGTGGTGAAAAGGCAACTGAATGCCTGACAATGCACCAATCCCCGCCCAGACCACAATAATGCACAGCACTCAGCATGTGTGTCTGGAGCATAAATACATAGATTCAATACAAATACATAGATTCAATACAGTGAAATATACAAAGTGCAGACGTAGAGCGTGGAAAAGATAAGAAATAATTACACATCTATAAATGCACTCTTTACACATAAAAGCCCTTTAAGAAAAAAACAAAACGTAGTTGTGAACAGTTGTGAGGAAGTGAAAAATTCACAGTGCGTTTCAGCAAAGCTACACGAGTTGCACTTCATTAACACACAAAAAAGACATATCACGTTTGAAGCATGAGTAGATAAGCGTGTATCTTCTTACACCACAATGCCCAGGTAACCATTGAAAGACCATGTCGTGGCCTTCTTGTGTTAATAGGAGGTGCCCCGCTGCGGTGGTCTAGTGGCTAAGGTACTCGGCTGCTGACCCGCAGGTCGCGGGTTCGTATCCCGACTGCGGTGGCTGCATTTCCGATGGAGGCGGAAATGTAGGCCCGTGTGCTCCGATTTGGGTGCACGTTAAAGAACCCCAGGTGGTCGAAATTTTCGGAGCCCTCCAATACGGCGTCTCCCATAATCATATGGTGGTTTTGGGACGTTAAACCACACATAGTAATCAATCAATCATTCAATCAATGTATTAAGAGGTGGTGAAGTTTCACGGTTTAGTAAGTCGACTGGTCGTGGCATCCACGTAGGAGAACTGGCCGCAGGCACTGTACCACTGGTTTTGAGTGAGAAAACATGGCCTATTTACTTGGTCTTTCTTCAGAATTGATGAGTTCCGGGGCATTACGCCGAGCCTCGAGCTCTGCCGTTATGGACGTCGTCGCATGTGAAGTCTTCAAACGCCGAGTGACCCCTTGAGTGGTATAATCACTGCTCCACCTGGATTGAACGACGTAGTAAGGCCATCCGTGGAAATGTGCACGTGGTTACCGTAGTTTTGTTCCAGTAGAAATAGACTCTGTTGTTTTCGGGCATATGTTTGGAAGTCCGATTTTCTCTGCATTCCAGGGATCATTAAGAAAACTCGCGGCCGGTTCAGGGTCCAAGGAGGAAGCAGTGGCTTTGATGCAGGTGCGTACGCCTCAATAAACGATGAGCGATGCTTGCAGACCGTAACACCGTATGTCGTACGGGGCCTTTCAGCAGCGAGGCTCACCAAGTATTTGGAAGGGGTCCTGGCGTAATGCCTAAGGTGCATGCGCATTATCTCGGTAATAATATACGTCTTAATTGAGTGATCTTGAGTTATGGCAATGGTTTCAGCCATTGAGGCACTGCGGGGTAACCCAAGGCATATCTCAAGTGCTTGAGCTTAAATGTTCTGAATTGTGCGCAGGTTGGACTTGCCAATGTTAGATATTGCAGGTAAGCTGTACCACAAAAATCCCATAAATAACACCCTGTACAGTTGTAGCGTCGATGGTATGGGCACTCCCCACTTCTTTCCTACAAAGAATTTGAATATGTGACATGTTGTGATGAGCCACTTCTTCACATAGTTCACGTGTGTAATCCACGACAGTTTTCTCTCTATTATGGCTCCCAAGAACCCGTGGCTTCTGCTGAACGATATGTGTTCTCCGTTAATCGATATGCTGTAAGCAAACATTGGTTTCCACGTGAGCGCTACCACTGCACATTTTCCGCAGGACAGCTCGAGACCTTGTTTACGAAGGTAGCATGACGTCGTTGTAGCAGCTTTTTGAAGACGGGCGCGAAACTGAAGCCTTGTCACACATGATGTCCCAATGCAGATGTCGTCAGCATAGACAGAAAGTTCTACAGTGCTTGGTAGGTGCTCGACTACTCCAATGTGGGTTAGATTGAAGAGTGCAGGGCTTAGCATTCCTCCTCGAGGGACTCCTCAGCTGCTGTAATAATCAGGTGTAGGGCCATGCGCTGTCATCACGTAGAATAATCTCAGCTGTAAGTAGCTGTAAACCCACATCTATATCTTGCCACCAAGACCTACTGTTTCCAAAGCACTAAGAATGGCTTCATGGGTGACATTGTTGCAAGCCCCCTCCCTTAATGTCTAAAAACAGGGCGGCACACAGTCTTTCACAGGCTTTCTGGTGTTCGACATTATGTCACCAGATCAACAACGTTCTCGATTGACGAATGGTCACGCCTGAATCCGGTCATGGATACTGGATAGATTTCGTAGTGCTCTAAATACCACTCCATTTATGTTAGAATCATTCTTTCCATTGTTTTTTCCACACAACTGCCAAGCGCGATAGGACGGTATGAGGCAATATGTAGAGGAGATTTATCAGCTTTTACAAGTGGAATGAGGCGACTAGATTTCCATGATTGCGGAACCATACCAGTCTGCCAGGAGAGAGAGAGAGATAAATAGAGAGAAAAGGCAGGGAGGTTGACCAAGCTTGGCTCGGTTGGCTACCTTACACTTGGGGTACGGAAAAGGAGTCGTTGTTTAAGCGTAGGAGTGCCTTCACAGCTTCGTCTCCAAGATTACAAAGTGCACGGTACGTAATGTCGTCAGGTCCGGGTGCTTCTTCTGAAGAACGTCTGCACAGTACCAGTGCTGCTTCTAGCTCATCCATAGAAAACTGGCATTCCATGTGGGGATCACGTGAGGGTGGTGGGTTGTCAAGTGTTTCCATTCTTGTGTCCGTGAAATTGGACTCACTGGCAATTCCTCTACAGAAGAGTTCTGCGACGTCAATCTCGCTGCATTGTGGGTGAAGTGCCGGAGACGTAAACGGGTGTCGCTGACCAAAGGTTGTGCTAAGACCCCGTACAGTTTGCCATATCAGTGATAGGGACTTTCGCGGATCCAAGGACTTGCGGAAAGATGTCCAATGTCGCCAAGCCAGTTTATCCATGTGCCGTTGTATTTTTTTTTTTGAATGCGTCTAAGCAGCCTCAAATAATCCATGCACTTTGTTCGTCTGTACCTACGTTCTGCACGACGACGTATTCCGCGAAGTTTCTAAAGCTCGATGTCGAAATCGGTGTGCTTGTAACTAGTCGAAAGTGAATGCGTGGTATTCTGCAGAGTCCGCTAGGTTATAGGATGAGCCGTCGCAACAACAGGCTTTCAATAACACTTTGAATTTCGGCCAATCGGTGTATTTGATGTCTCGGGAGGACTTTGAGCTGAAGAAACCTTCTGTCCACAGGTAAGCCGGAATATATTGTCGCTGCACCGCGTTTCCAAATCTGAAAAGCAGTGCACTTTTCTGGTAAATGAGTGAGAAACCGATGTAAGGTCCAGGCAGCTGCTATAGGCTTATCCGCTTAAAGTTGTAGGTCTTCCATCATTACGAACGCAAAGTTCGTACTCTGAGGCAAAGGACACCAACTTTCTTCTTCTAGAGTTGACTCGGGAGCTTCGCCATAGAAAATTAAGGGCATTAAAGTCACCAGTAATCACCCGTCGGTTTGGAGTCGATGTCAGAATAGCGCGTAAGCGCTCGCAGTTGAGGCGGCTTGATGGAGATATGTAAGCTCCGAGAATCGTGAAAGTAACCTTATTCTTCTTCACAGTAAAGGACACATATTGATTCTCTTCATCAGGCGAGACTGTGTGGTGAACTTAAGTGGGGTCACGGCGCATGAATACAATAACTTTGCTGCAGTCTCTGTGAGTGGAGGACATAAAGCATTAATATCCTGGCAGTTTGATTGAAGCAGACGGGTGGAGTTCGTAAATCACAATAATTTGGAAACGGTTGACAAAGAAAACTGTCTGAAATCAGACATGCGCGACTTTAGACCTTTTGCGTTCCACTGAAAGACAGATGCATTCTTGACTTTCCACTCGAAACGACGGTGCCTCACTGGCCGCGGTTTTACCTCAGAGCTGCAACCACAGGACTCAGGGTGTCCAGCACTTGCAGTGCGGTCTGCGCAGACGGAGTCTTCATATTGCTCAGCCGGACCCGTATGATACTCATCAGTGATTGCAGCAAGCTTAGCACTTGTTGATCTCCATTCGTCACATCACTGATTCGAGGGGTTGTCGAGGACGACGGGATTTGATGCGACTTCGAAGTAGGTTGACCTCCTGGAAGTGGGGGTTACTGTTCATAAGGTGCGACTGGTGTCCCTGTATTCCGTTTCCCAGTACCCGTCTGCATTGAGTTTCGCGTTAGTTGGTCAGCCACTATGATAGAGGATGGCATTTTTCTATGGGTAGAGCAGTATTGTTCTGACGGTCTTCGACCTTAGCGGCAGCTTCCCTTTGCTTTGAATTGTCCCGCACCATACTCTTGAGTACCGCGTACTCCTTTCGCACCCACGCGCAATTTTTGGATGAGGCTTCATGAGCGCCCGTCGGATTAGTGTGCACTGAAAAGTTTCTAAGAGCATCTAACGAGCACGTCGCGAATGGTACGTGTTAAGGTGAATCCATATGCTCTTATTAATAAAGTCGAAATGTGTATCTTTTTCTAAGGACACCCAACGAATCAGAAAGAAAGGTTGCATCGACGAAGTGCCACGACTGCGTTTCTTGAATACAAGGGCGTATCAACGCCTGAAAAAACACCCTCTAAACAATGATGGTGCTGCGCCACCACCACCCCAATCTGGCACACCATGATTTTATCGAGATGTAAAACCAAATGAAGCGATCAGACATTGGCGTTTAATGAGTCACATATATGTGAAGCTGATACCAAACAGAGTGTACTTTCCAAGATAATAAAAGAAAGATGGTATGAACTATAGATCGCTACCAGAGCCTTACGGATATCGTATGAAGCAGAAGGAAGCTTTCAACGAAGACCCTAGAGAGAGCTATAAGCAGTGCGTTTCATGCGCAACCCTCCCGGCGCTGCATGGGCGCTATCTTCCGTTGCATGAATTCAACATGTCGCGTGCTATAATTCGCGTGGCACGGCATGGCATACGCGGCGTAAACACGCCACCGTATCGCTCATCCTGCTCTGTCACCTTTCTTTTTCTACCCATCTATTCATATTTTTTTTCCCTCGGGCGTCCCGCCATCACGCGTCCCACGGCACAGGCTAAGCAGGGAAAGAAACGCGCGTGGCGTGTGAAGGTCTTTATGCCTTGCTGTCAGCGCCGCTGTTGTGCGACAAGATTTGTGAGCTCGACTCGGGGCAATCGGCACCGCTCACGTGCTTTGCCGCTTGAAACACAACGATTGGAAGCTATATACGCATACAACACAAAGGAGAGATACAGAAAATGTAAGGATCCTAAGGCATAAGTTTATATACGAAAAGGACAATGCACTGGAGATAAGGAGGCACGCAGCCACTCCTGGCGCAACATTTGCCGTTAAAAGTTGCGAGATTCGCACCAAACACGCGATGTTCAACGCTCGGTGGCACTGCGTAGAATGCTAACATAAAGAGAAGAAATCCAGGAGATGAAGGGACTCGGAGCACCCGGTGCCATTAGATGCATCTCGAGATAACCGGCATCAGAAATAGAAAAGACGCCCTGGATTGAAGAGGGTGTCTGCAAGGCAATATCCCGTTGAATTTTGCCTCGAACTAGATAGCACTGACACTGCGATAGCATGTTCTGTACAGAATCACTATTCTGGCTGTCCGCAACTGTACCGCAGACACTGTGCCTTCTGTGGACTTTTTCAGCGACATTGATGCACTTGATGACGTCGCATGGGCGGTTTCTCTTGGAATCTAACCACCATGTAACTCCACATTGCAAGATCTGTCTAACATTGACTAACTGATGACTCGTATGAGCTAATGTAATTTATCCGCTGTAATAACAGCTCTCCATATTCCGTGCAAGTTGTCCACTCTGCCTTTCAAATCTGTGCTATTTGCCCTTTCTCCGTTTGTATGATTATTTGTTCGCACCGTTATGCACATCTCCCGATTTCTACGAAGAAAGATACATAATGTTCGATTTGTACAGTGCAACAATTGCAGCCACTATACGCCTCTCGTAGTGTTGATGTGCATATAGTTCTCGACATTTTCTCTACTTTCCTAATTCAATAAATTCTCGTTTCTCGCCATGCTAGTTCCCATAATATGACGATGACCTGCACACGGATGTCATCTGCCCTCCTGTCCTCAGCAAGCTGTCCCATCGGGACCTTACATCCCCACCCCACGTTCTGTGCGGATCATTTTCTTGTTTTTTTGTTCTTTCTTTTATCGCCCTTATCTCACACACACGAACGAGGAAGCGTGTTTGAAGAACCTTAGGGGCACTTTGCACGTCACACAGCTACACCGGGCGCTATAGGGAAGGAAGGTTCCCTAATTCGATTTCTAATTACGTCAGCCTCGCGGATTAAAGCCCGTCCCGGTCGGTGCGAGGGGCCAGAGCGGCACGTAGCGTCATAAACGCGCGCTGAGCGGAGCGGAGCCCGTGTCAACGAGGCCCAAGGTGCGATACTCGCTCCCACTTGGGTATAGCTGTAGCGAGCGGCGGCCACTCCCGAATTAGGGATCACCTCTCAATCCCCTCCTCGTCCGTCCTCGCCCTCCCTAGGGCACGTAGTACTGTTATAGGGAAGCGCTAAGCACACTGCAGCGTTTGCAGCCGCTTCTTCCGTGAACGTGGTTCCCGACCTGCGCAACGCTGCAGTTCCCGTAATGTGTTTGTCTTCACTCAGCGTCGGGCTAGCGCCATTATTTCCCCGACAAAGGCAGCGCCGTTTTACGCGTGTTGTCACTTGGAGTTCAGGGTCCCTTCCCTTCCGCAACGAGTCTCGTTAAATTTTTTATCACGCTCCTTCGCACGTGCTAACGCGCGAACGTTGCTCGATCGTGTTATTTGCGCTGAGTTGGAGCATTGTAACTTTATATTTTTGTTCTTTTTTTTCTGGTAGCATGTTCAGCGTGGTCGGTTGTGAAGATAACACTGGTAAATATGGATTTTAAGCTCTGCATTAAGTCTTTGCAGCCGATAAATTGGGGTTGTTGGTGTGCTCAGGCTATTTCATTCTTGTCGCATCTCGAAGAAATAAAACTTCGCAGCTCAAATAAATACTGCCGATTGATGACATTTTCATTAGTGAGGAGGGGGTTCTGACGTTGCTTCTTAAATTAGACACAAAGAAATCTCCTGGTATTGATGAAATACCGAACGCTTTCCTTGTGCGATATGCTGAATGGTGCGCGAAGTATTCAACTCTGCTATATCGCAAATCACTGATTCGTGCGGAACTTCCAGATGACTGGAGATTTGCTAAAATTACCCCCATACCTAAATCAGGCGACCAATCATCACCTTCTTCACACAGGCCCATATCAATTTTATCTACTTCTGTGAAGCTGCTTCAACATATCATATTTAAGCACATATCTTCCTTTGTTGAGAGCAATAATTTGATCGACCATCGGCAACATGGATTTCGTAGAGGCATGTCTACCGTAACCCACCTAGTCTTAACAATACATGACCTCGCTTTAGCATTAGACAGACATAATCAGGTAGATATAATATTTCTAGACTTCGAAAAAGCCTTTGACCGGGTATCCCATTTCAAGCTGATACTAAAACTGAAGCCCATTCTTAAAAATGATCGCCTTTTGCCCTGGATTGCTGCGTACCTCTCGTCAATGCGGCAATGTGTAGTCATTGATGGCACAGCTTCTCCTTCAGCTCCGGTGGCATCTGGTGTTCCTCAGGGCTCCGTTCTCGGGCCTCTATTTTTGTTGCTATATATTAATGATATTGTTCAGAGCATACGCGTCCGAATTCGGCTATTCGCAGACGACTGCGTAATATACCAGGAAGTATCTAGCCCTAATGATCAGGTCCTGCTAAATAAAGCATTAAGTGCAATTGCAAACTGGTGTTGTACATGGCAGATGACAGTTAATAGTAAAAAAAAAACGGTAGCAATGACCATAACCTGCAAGAATAAACCACTTGAATTTGCCTACTTCATCAGTAATCAACCTTTAAGCTTAGTGCAAAGCTATAAGTATTTAGGAGTAATGATAACCTCCGATTTGCGCTGGAATGAACATGTAACGTTTATTGCTAAAAAAGCCTACAGACAACTTGGATATGTTCGGTGCACGCTGGGTCACTCAACAACGGAAATAAAACTACTAGCCTAGAGGACCTTCCTTAGGCCCATATTGGAGTATGCAGCGGCGGCCTGGGATCCCTGGACAGCCTCTAATAAACTAAACCTGGAAAGTATCCAAAGAAAATCTGTTAGGTTCATTTATAACAGTTATAGTTGGAAAACATCCCCGTCCCACCTCCCACAGAAAGCAGGACTAGAGAAACTTGAAACAAGGCGCTGCCATGATAGGTTAAAGTTATTTTATTTGTTCTATCACAAAATGCTACGAGTTGATTCATCCGCATTCATAAAACCTGCCATTAGCCACTTTACTCGGTCTCTTCACGCAAAAAAGGTGGCCGAGCTGAAGTGCAGAACAAACACTTTTACGTACTCTTACTTTCCTCGGACAATCGTCGAGTGGAACGCCTTATCTTCTCATGCGGTAGAACGTTCCAACATTGATTCTTTTCTGCAGGCGATCAGAAATGAAATTCTTTAACCGCCACTATGCTCGAAGCGTCATGAAAAGTCATGTACTCGCTTGCATTCGCTTTCACTTTGCTGTGTTCGAATAAACGGTGAAACTTTCTGTTTCTTTTTTTTCTCCTTTCCTTTGACTTTTTGTGCTGTGTAAGTACAATGTCAGTACTTGCAATGCTTTCTGCTACGTAAATACTTAATGTGAGTACCTTGTGTTATGCGAGTACTAACTGCCATGCAATTGGTTCCCTTTCGTTGCTTTTGCATATTTTGCCAATGCCGATGATTTGCAGAATACTAAGCCATGTATTTCTCTTTTGTTTGTGCAGTTCTATTCAGTACTTCAAGCATGTTCTGTGTTGTGTATTTATGCCCCACTCCTGCCTAAGGCCTTCATATGAGGCCGGTAGTATGAAATAAATAAACAAATAAATAAATAAATAAATAAATAAATAAATAAATAAATAAATAAATAAATGTCATTTGTTACATTAATACATATTTATACGTGTCATTTCAACCGGTATTAAGAGTCTGGATGCCAGATAAGTGGCACACATAACAGAGTGATTCATTTAGGGGTTAGCAGCAATAAACGTGACTGCTTATACAAGGACCGTGTTCATGTACCAGCCAGTTCGTCAACAAGTTCCTTATAATATAGATGCCTACGAGCGTGGTGGCTCTTGGAAGGCTTGCATAGAGAATTCTAGGAACACTAATACATTCATCGTGTGTTGCAGGATTGTAGTGCCGAATGTATTTATTATGGTGCCATATAGCTGTATCCAATCAAAAATGCATACGCTTGTAAACATGAAAGTAATCCAATCCTTGAAATTGACCAAGCGGCCTTAACGGGCCACGCTCCTTTAACGGAAGGTAACGTATTTATACTACTGCGTAAGTATGTGACGCAGATGGCCTGCAGAATATTTAGCAGGATGTCACTGAAGGTGACTTTAACGGCAAAAATTCAACTTACCCGCACACACATAACGCTCCATGTTAGTTTACGGCTTCAAACCACGTGTGTCAGTCGATCATTCAGTGCTAAAGTGTCTCACTCTGGACGGCGTAGAAAAACAAAACATGCTTCGTGCGTCCTGTAAACCTTGTTTTTTTTTGTTCTATTCATTCGTTCCTACCAAAACTATTTCGTCATGCTCCAAACATACATGCTGAATTTTGTATCCGGCCAACCATAACATATTTACAAAGCTCATTCGGTTTTATGTGGACTCAAAAAGGGCCACTCAAACAGAATGTTACCCAGAAAGGAAGGAAGGAAGGAAAATAGGAGGCAAAGAACGGCAGGGAGGTTAACCAGCTTATATGCAGTCGGTTTGCTACCCTGCGCATGGGATGGGGATGGAGGAGATGAAAGATAGAGATCAGAGAGGGAAAAGAGATAAACACAGCACATTCAGCAGCACACGCACGCACACTCAGTCATTGTCCCGTCTCGGCCACATAACACAACGGCGCTACCCATATCAATGAAGGTTGGTTTCACCACCTGACGTACTTGTGTATATATATATATATATATATATATATATATATATATATATATATATATATATATATATATATATATATATATATATATATATATATACGGCTATGTGTGTACCGCCATCGTGTAGCAGCAGGGCGATAGCAACGAGCCGGGAAAAACGCGTTCTAAAAGCCTGGGTATTTGTGCAATAGTCACCACGGTATTAACGCTTGGCGTCCTTAACCTTAAACTTCCGTTTTAAAATATTCACACTCAGCACAATTGTAGCATTCAATAATTTTACAAAAATAATGTGACAACGCAGACATGCGAACGAAATGCGATGTGTTCATACGCACATGTTTTAATTCGTAATCTTCACAATGGCATGTTCTTAATGTTCGCGTGAATTGTACTGTTTATTAGAAAATAAAGAAAATATTAGAACTGTTTTTTTGCATAACACAACCTCCCCAGTGCCAACATAAGAGCAGCATGAAGCATAGATGTGTAAAATAATAATAAAAATATAATACAAGTTGTTCACGGCCCACGCATGGAGAATGCTTTGTAGTATAACTTACACCACAGCGTGGCCAATTCATTATATTCAAATGACATGAACGCCTTGGTGGTGTTATATTTATAGTCCCAAAAAACGGCACACACAAGAAGTAGCGTGTAACGCCTAAACATGACCCCGCTCCCCTTTTATAACGTCAAGGGCCGGCTCCCTGTTCTATTCAACCGCGGGGAATGGGGAACGAAAGATTTGCATAACCACAAAAGGAGATGAACGAACACCAGCCGGCGTAGAATCGAAACCGGTGTTTTTGACCGCAACGGGGCAAAAAATTAGCCACAGAATCCACGAACACACACACACACAAAGACGAAAAAAAAACACGGAGTGAGCGAGGCGACCTTACGCGGTTGGTGGGAGGACATGTTGATGGTGAAGCAGGACGATAAATGGATCAGAAAAACGGTCTAAAGGTTTGTATATACCGCTTGCAGGAGTGGGCGAATTAAGGGAGCTTCGTTCGTGTAATACCGTGAACCTTTTTTTTTATATTCTTTTCTGACCAGCGCTCTCTTTGCGCGTCGGTGAGCTTGTGGCCACTGAATTTGAACCAAGGCAGTTGGGGAATATTATTCGGGGTGAGTAAGGGGGGAGGGATACTGCAGAAATGAAAATTGAAAAGGCAAACGTGTGGTGTTTAACATATGAGCTCTTTCGATGGAAAAAAGAAGAAGAAGAGAAATAGACATACAATCGCATAAAAATAGATTAGCAAAAGGTGCAGTACGAAGTATATAGATTGATATAGGCGGCCAAGAAAACGGGAACTATAAAGTGCTTCTGTTCTCACAACAGCAGGTGCAATGATAGATGGCTGTTGCCACACTGAGCGTGTTGATCAGCTGTGGAAGAAGCCATGCTATCAAAAGAAAGAAAGAAAGAAAGAAAGAGAAAATTAGACAAACAAAGAAAAAAAGTGAAATAAAAGTGCTACGCCAAAATCCGACCGCCATGACACGACTGTGTACGCAACGTAATAGTCGCATCCAGGAGGGTTGGCATACGCGTAAAAAAACATAGATAAAAAAATAGACGTTCCTATAGCGGCTCTGGCGGTAATTTTTTCATCGCATTCGCTACTTCTTGATCCCCCGTCGCCACACAGCGAATGAATACTCGCCACTTACACAAACACCGTCTATAAATAGTAACCCTCCTCCTTTGTCGTCTAACAGTAGCACCAGTTCGATAACACCACTTCCACTTTTTTTTCTCCTTTTTGTCTTTGTATAATAATTAATAGGTAGCGCACATACACCCCCTCGTGGGGACACAGAAGCGCTACGTATACTCCCTTTCAAACAGCCACGTATGACGTAAGCCAGGTCGTAATAAAAAGAACCGGAAATGACGAAACAAAGAGAGCATAACACGTCAAGAGGTTTTTTGTGGCCTTGTACAGCAACGAAGAGCCACCGTGAAGATTGAAAGAGGGGGGGGGTGTACTTGGGGAAGCCGGGGATGGGGGTTCGTATACGCCCGAGTGGTGTGTTGCGTAGCAGGGACGGTTCGAACGATACGCGGCGATCGCTACCGTTGCGGCCTGCGGTTACAGCGTTCGGGCACCGTTATATACAACCCGTGTCGAATAGCGAAATAACGGTGGACGAGTCAAAAGCGGAGGGCGGGGAAGCTTGACTGATGACTTCGTTGAGAAGGTCCAGAACGGCGATGGCGTGCCACCACCGCAGCCGCGACTCTCTGGCACGTCATACATGCATCGAGAGTGGTGGCCGTATAGTCTGCGATCCATTTTGTTGCGACTGCAATAAGGAGTGCCGGGAGCCTTTGGCGTCATGTGCCCAACGCGTTAGCGTGCGTGGTTCGAAACAATGCGAACAGCGCCGTGGTTTGAGAGTATCCTATCGAAATGCAAATGCACGGGGCGTTAGGGTTTCCCCGCAGCATACCGTAACACCCTCTCTTTCATGCAATATCGCCCTGAATTTACCCTCGCCCCTTCGTAGATCCGTTGCTTTGTTCCGCGGTCAGTATAGATGCGTGAGTTATGCTTATGGTAGCTTTTCGCTGGTTAGTCCCAAATTGTGATCGCGTCAGGCAAATGTATTCCAGCTGTTCGATGGTTTTGTCATGCAGTGAGCGCTCGTTTGGTGGCAACACCACGGAAACATTCGTCGGGGTATTTGCTGAGCACCGGTTAGACGTTCTCGTGTGTCGTTTGTTAGCGTTCACGGAATAAAGTATATGTTATCAATGTTCAAAAATAAATAAAATTAAATTTCTGGCAATAGAGATGTGATTTTCTGAATTTAGCGGGAAAGACGTGGTACCTTCGATACCATGGTATTGTTTAGAATATTTACAATAAAAGTTGGGTTACATGGCACGAGACTGTGGTCGCTCTGAAAAAGAAGAGGGCGGAGGAGAGCACGAGGTTTGCATACATTTTATTTCTGAGTTATTCAGATGTAAACCTTCAGATCACAATGGTGCTCGTATACAGCGCCTCGCGTAACATTGCGGCTGCCTTGGAAATATAAACGTGCCCACTTCTCCCATTGTTTGTATGTGCGTGCGAGCGAAGTCGTGCAAGCACGCAATGAAAGGCTTTGAGAACATGGTCTGAAACTTCGCCCATCCAGAAAGCTGCCAAAGCTCTGCATCAATTTTTTAAAGAGAACGAAACTCTCTGACAGTTTTCGCATTGTGTAGTGAATTCGTTCACTCACGAATCGCTTCGTGCCAAACTATGCAGGCGCAACATTGGTAACTTCGCTGCATTTTTGCGTGATTTATTAATACGTTTATTTCATCATCATTATGTACATGATGACAGGGGCCCGCAGTAAAAGCTGCAAAATCCGAGGATCGTTACAGCTTGACTGAGCTGCTGACCCCTAACTTGGCGAACAGCAAGAATTGAAAAAAACACAACCAAATGCGCATAATATAACAGAAAAAGACAAATGAAAGACACAATACAAGGAAGTACACTTTTAAGGCACAGAAACACAGATTTGTTAAACTACACTTAGCAGTTTCAGATCGTTCAGCAACACGATCCATTGTTCTATCTCTTCCTTCCCGACGCTTTAAGTTGCGAATGAGCGTGAGCCTTATGCTAAACACAATGCACGCCAGAGCTTCACAGCTTTTGCTTGTTTTATAATGTTCGTACTCGCGCGTGCGACCACTTGCTGCTTGTCTGCTGCTGCCACTTTTAACTCCGTGCGAACTGCAAAGACGGGATATCTCTCCAGTAAATATTCAGAGCTGTCGCAACTGTCACAAGTAATCGAGGCAATCAAGACGATCAAGTCCTTACCATGGTCGAAATGTTAGGACATAGTGACATACAGAGGAACTAACAGTTTAAATGAAGATTGACAACGAGCCTTGAGACAACGATGGCGCATGATTTACATATATATATCGAACCTAATTTAAGCATCCCAGTTAATTTAAATTAAGTGGGCAAAACAATAGGCAAGAATACGACCGAGTGAGTGCGCTTGAGCATTCCAGATCTAGAAGATGACGTCGAACGCACGCCATCGAAATTGACGTCATATTGACTACACTTATGGCTGGAAAAATCTACGCAGTCAAGTGAAAGAAGGATCGAGATCCATCAACTCAATTGACTCCGTAGTGGAGTCAGGACTGCTTGCTTCCTTAATGTGCTGCACTCACAAACAATATACATTTAGAGTGTTCACTCTTTCAGCCGTATACCTCTAAATCTTCCCGCCACTGCATGTGTCAGCCTTTGAGCAAACTTTTTGCCTGTCAGAGTACGACGCCCCCATTTCATTATGAGGTCTGCTCTAGCTGACAATGACAGCGTGAGAAAACTACGAAGTTGCCACGCATTTAACTACCATGACTATAGTACTTGGATGTTAAATGACCAAACTGCTGATGCGTTCGCAAAATCCTACTTAGCACCAAGCTAAACGAAGGTTATATATAGCAGAACACTTTAGCCTTCATGGACTGTTTAACAACGACGCAGTTTAGAAGCGCGAACAGCTCAGCTCTAAGCACCGACGCATGACGCCGTCTAGTACAGGCCTCATTCGAACCGTTGATTTAAATCGAGCCAGGAAACGGAATAACAACTTTACCCACTGCATGACCGTGTCACACTCCAGACCCACACGGAGTTTACTGACCACATCACGCTGGACATACAACAGGCCCGGGGGGCCTCGGCGCCGACATTCGCAGACAGACATACAGACAGGGTAAAGCTGCGTATAACTTACAAGGTCCCGTATAATGACTCCATTAACCCTTTTCTCGCGTTCCGCGCTGTCTGTCGCCGCCGGACAATCGTTGCCCGAAAAAGGGGCCCAGCCGGGCTCGAGCCGACTGGGAAGTGCCGTCCGGTCAGCCGGCCTTTTATAAATCACTTGAGCCGACAAAGCTCCGCCGCTGAGTGCTCCACAATGGGACGGCCGGCGGGCGAGCCAAGAGACGGGCGAACTCTCCCGATGCGGACACACGAGGACGCGTACGTGGAGAGTCCAGGCGCCGAATGCGTACGCCGCTGAGCAACAAAGTGAGCGTACAAGCACGCGCAGACCCCCCGCTACACTGCTGCACCTCAGTACTACACAGAGACACAAACATACAAAAACACATGCTGTGCAACAACATTCACTGTGTAGAGAAAACAGTAAGGGTGACGGCGTCAGGTCCAAGCCTCCGTCCCACCCACGCTTTCCCGCTGGGATCTTAAGCACGGTTTAAAGAGGCCCCAAGATTTATGTGCTTCGGTAAAACCGAGAGGACAGAAGCCCCGCGTGCCGCCTATAGCTTCAATGTACATATATACACGGCTTACGGCATTGTCGCGCCACTTTGGAGTCCCCGCCATCACTTCTGTCGCGCCGACTGTCGCTCGTGGTGCCCGGGCGGTCTGGTCTCAATGGGTTGCGAGGGAAGCCCCCAACACAGGCGGGAAAGAGTGAGGTAAAGAGAGAGAAACAAGGGAATAGTTCATGTTTGTTTGACTTGAGACAACCTTTATAGCAGAAGAAGCCCGAGAACAGATTTCAGGATCTCGTCTGCCTATACGCTACATAAGAGCACACGTGAACTGTACGCGCACGACGCTAATTCTGAGATCCGCCACCGTTTCGTTCTTGTTCTACGGCCAGAATACCATTCAGAGTCCAATGACTGACTAGGCTGACCACGTTGCGCGTTGCGTTTTATAAGGCTATGTCTTTGTATTTCGTTTCTTTGGCGGGGTCGCCTTTGAGGACATCGAGGCATCGTGTTTAGGTACGTTCATTTACCTTCAAGAGAACAAAGCGTTGGGCAAATAAATGAAAATGAAAAAGTTGGTGATTCATTACACTGACAACAGCGTAACAAAGGACAAGAAATTAAAAAAAAAACCAGAGACAAGCGTTGAACTTATAACAGAAGTTTATTTCTGAAACGGAGCCGAATATGCGTAAAGAAAAAAAGGACACGAGAAGAAAATATTCCAAACCAATATTGGCAAAAAGAAATCAAAAAGAAAAGTCACCCTACGTCACTTACGGCGGTCATAAGCACGGGCACAATACTGCACTTCTTTTTCCGTCAAAGCGATGAATCGGGATGCCCACGCAGGTATCGCGAGGTCTAACAATTTCTGCTGCCTCAATTATCTTACGCGTTAGTTGGGAATCGGACTACCCTATCACTCGGCACTTTTCGAATAGGGGGTTTTACCCATATATGCTCCACACGTGCTGCAATGAAGGTCTAAGTCCCACGCGTAAATTGGAAGTCTCCATAACAACATTACGCTGCCGTGCACCACCTCTTAATTTCTACTTAAACAGGTCTGGTCTGGTGCCATTCCCTTTGTGCTCAAGCTATAATGTACCTGAAGACAATTTTTTTCTCACTTGTCACCGTTTCAAAAATAAAAAAAAATGCTGCGAAATTTTATTAAAAAAACTCGGAATATCACTTACTACTCCTAATATTTTGTCTTTTGGAGCCGCTTCATTAGGACACAGCGACAGGAACATCTGCGGGGCTCTTTGCGAATTCCTGTGTAACACAAGAAGATTACCTTGCTGAGCCAGTGATCAGCTCTCGATTTTCACTAGCCAATAGACCATTTATTGTTCAGCTCTTACACTGTTGTAATTTAACCTTCAGAAGAATTTCATATTACGATTACATCTCAGATAATCAACAAACTCTATTATTTGTGTTCTTCCCCCTCCCCTCTTTTTACGTTGTGCCAAATTAATTTCACAGTCAAAACAAAGTAATCCTATTCCCCTAGCCTGGAAAACCTAAAGGTATTGACTTGCATTGACCACCGGCTTCTTAAGAAGACCAATCCCCCTTAGTGGGTGAGAGCCACAAAAGAAAGGATCAAGCCAGCAAGCAAGCAAGCAAGCAAGTGCCCACTGTTTATTTGGCAAACATTGTTACTTTCTTCGCGAAACCGGACATTCACGCATCGGCCAGTCTCACCGATAGCGGGATGCCGTAGACAACACCCTCTACACATTCGGTGTAGCAGTTTCGGTGCTTCGCCTGACAACCCAGCTCCTTTTGTTCTAGCGATGTGGTTTTCGCGGTAATCCGGAAGAACTTCTGAGGAACATAGATGCATGCCACGCGAACCTGGGTGCCTTTTGCCACGTTTTTTTTTTTCAATCCGTGGGAAACACCAAGCATGGATATCAGACACAACGGCCGTCTACATTTTCCTGCAATTAGAAGTGGCACCTGCCTCCCCAATAAGGCTACGGCGAGACTTGTTACATTTGTGTATAGCCTGAGCCACCGATACCACCACATGCCTTTGGGTAACCCGCTTCTTCCATGCGCGAACGATTTGTGAGCTGCATGTATGCATGACGTCCTCAGAGCATTTTTCATGCCCATCTTAACAATATTCCTTTTCACTAGTTTAGAATGTACCGACTAATAAGGCAAAAATGGCTTCCAAGCACGCGGGTCATAGCTCCAGCAGACATGAGTACTATGGCGATGCAAAGCAATATCGAGAAATCGCATGTTCCTTTCTTCAGATTTTTATGCGTAATGTCCAAAGAGTTCAGGCACTTTTGGAAAACATTCGAAATATGCCCGAACTTTTGGTAAAAAACTTTCTCATCGCATTGAAGGAACATAAAGAAATCATCTATTCACAACGGAAAATAAGCATGCAAAAAGCCGGTATATGCTACAAAATATTCTAATCACATTCCGCCATGAACAAGTTGCTGCGGGCTGGAGCAGTACATGCGCCGTTTTTGAAAGTTCATTTAGGACGTTAGTTTTAAATGCGAAGCATTTCTTAGCGAGCTTCGGCGACATTGAGCGTATCTATCTATCTATCTATCTATCTATCTATCTATCTATCTATCTATCTATCTATCTATCTATCTATCTATCTATCTATCTATCTATCTATCTATCTATCTATCTATCTATCTAGCTACCTACCTACAACTTTTAGCTCTCCTGGTCGTTCGACAATGGCATCGATATCAACTTGGTATGGCATGACAAGACTGTATGAAGAACATATTTGACTAGTCATAACATGAAAATCAAGACATGTATGTCATGAATGTCATGATTTACATTTCATGGTCTTGCAGCTCTTGCGGCGGTTTCGTCCGCATGGCATGTTGCAAAACTGGTATGGTAAGGCATGATTGCATGGCGAACACAAGTGACAGACCCTAACATGATAATTATGAGATGCGTGTCATGTAACAACATGACTACATGCCACGCTAATAATGCACTGGCGGCCGTTTCGCTAGCTTCATTTATATAAAATTTGGTATGATGGGACGTGAATGGATGACGAAAGTATGATACAGGTGTAAACATGATAAACATGAGATTCGTGTCATGTAACAACATGACTACATGCTACGCTCTTGATGCGCTCACAGCCGTTTCGCTAGCTTCACATGTACCAAACTCGGTATTACGCGACGCGAACGGGCGACATAGGTAAATGACACACACAAACATGATAATCTCGACATGCGTGTGATGTAACAACATGACTACACGCCACACTCATGATGCGCTCGCGGCCGTTTCGCTAGCTTCACACATGCCAAATTTGCTAGTACGTAACGTCAATGGATGACAAAGGTATGTGACTGCATCATGCTGCAACCATGATAATCATGAGATGTGCGTCATGTGAGAACACGACTACATGCCACAGTCAGGGCGCGAATACGTTTCGACGTGACGCGGTGCGCGTGCTCGCCGGCGTTCATTTCGACGCGTCAAGCCGGCGTTGCGACGGCAGGCGCTGGTACTGCTATATACTCGGGGGCACGAGTTGTGCTGCGTTGCTTTGACGCATGCGCGTTTCAGCGCGTCCGGCGTCCCTCCGTCACGATAAGTGGGAGACGCAGTGTTGTCCGGGTAACGCATCGACGCGAAACGCAGCATGTCGCATTTCGCACCGGTTGCCGTCGAACCGCGCCAAAGGACGCTGGTCGCGCCTGGCGTCAGACTATGGAGTGCTCGCGTTTTGCTAACGTGGCGTCACTGTGCCCAGCGTGCGCGCGTGTCAACGCTACATTTGAGTATATTGGGCGCTTCGTGATGCGCTTTCAGCCATTTTGCTTGCTCCACATATACCAAATTGGGTGTTACGTAACGTCAATAGTAACGAAATATATGACTGGTGCGAACATGATAATCCTGAAACGCGTGTCTTGTAAGAACATGACAACATACCATGCTCCTAGCGTGCTCGCGGCCGGTTCGCTTGCTCCACATATACTGAATTTGGTATCACGTGACGTGAATAGATGACGAAGGTAAAAGAGACATTCAAACATGATAATCATGACACGGTAGTCATGTATGACATCATTTACCTCCACCTCGTAACGTAGTGCTGATTTTAAAGTGGCATATCAACATTTCTCATTTGTGCTTCGCGTATCTTCGATTCCCACTGTACGTGGGATCTGACAATTTCTTAGGGGCGAAGCTCCTTAAAGCGGCACCTGTTCGTCCCTCGTAGTAGTCGTAGTCATAGGGTGTAACCAGTCTTCCGTTTTGACCTGCAAGGTGGTGTTGGTGGGAGGTTTCTCCTGTGCGTTGTTGAACAATAATAAATTCGCAGCGTGCGTGTTACTTTATAGCCGAATTCTCCTGTCTCTCATTCCCCATTAGCAGCCATTGGCATGTACATTGAGCACTATATTTGAAGAAAGGGTTCCTACGTTATACTCGTTGGGCGTAACCCCCTTGGTTTTAGAAAGGTTTAGCGAGCGTTGAGCCACAGTGTTATTAATACAATGAACTTGTGTATACCATGAATGAACTCGAGGTGGTTAAAAATGGGAAATAGATGCAAAGCGCAAGCCGTAGGAAAGTAAAAGCCGAATTCTCCGCCTCTCATTTCCCATTAGCAGCCATTGGCATGTACAGTGAGCACTATCTGACTGAAAAAGTTTGCTACGTCATACTCGCTGGGCGTAACCTCCTTGGTTTTAGAAAGGTTTAGCGAGCATTGGGCCGCCGTGCCACGATTACAGTGAATTAGTATATACCATGAACTCGAGGTGGTTAAAGGTGGGAAGCAGACACGAAGCGCAAGCCGTAAGAAATTGTGCGTGTGCCACCTCTCGTTTAGTCCTTAGAATGTCCGCTGGATGGCGGTGCTTTTATTCGGGGAATATATGATGAAAAGATGCATGATGGTGGTACTTGGAGTGTTGAATAGGTGGACGAACGGAAACACAGACAGGCGCATGGACGGACGCACGGATGGCTGCACGGACGGATGAACGCATGGACGGACGCAGGGGCGGATGCATGGACGAACGCAGTGGCGGACGCACAGATGGACGTGCGGACTCACGAACAGACACATGCACGGAAGGGCGGGTGGACGCACGGATGGTCACACATAGACGCATGGACGGACGGAAACAAGAACGAATGGACAGACGGATGATTCGCGCCACTTTCCATCATTCACTTCGTGGATATGCTGCCATTTTTAATGGAAGCCTTGATTTCCTGGCGAAACGAATAATGATAAAGGATGCCACGTACTGCAATGATGGTTTTTCAGTAAACATTTACATATAGGCTCCCTATAATCTATATATGAGACTTACTCAATAAAAACAGAACATGCTGATCTATATACATTTCAGTGCCCGGGTATACGTGGTTATTAAATATGCCTTGCGTTGCCCTCTTTCGTTACCGTGCTTCAGTTTGTCCCTGCTCACATGTTGCTTTCACTTGCGCCAGTGCAGAGTACAACTGGACATATGAGTGTGCCTTGCATTGTACCCTGTGACTGTGCCTTCTCGTGATTGTCGGTGATCTTTCTTCTGTTACGGGACGGCTTTCAGACCTCCCATAGTAAAGTACCGAGTACTCTAAATCGTTAACCACTTTTTCTTAAGAGGAATTCGCATAGGGCTTTGCTTTGCATACCTGTAATTGCGATGGCTTACTGCTCTCCCATAGCTGAGTACGAAGTACTCGTAATCGCTAAACACTTTTTCTAAACACACAATGCAGTAGACAGAGCTGCATGATTACCACCGAACATATGGCATGTGAGCTGAACGCTGTTACGTCTTAGCGCAGAAATGGGCCCATGGAAGTGGTTGTAGTGAAATTTTTGTGTATGCGGCCTCATTAAACGTAAGGCCCCCGGGACGACTTTGTGCTCTCCATAGTAGAGTACCAAGTATTCTAAACTGTTAAACGCTTTTTGTAAACACATGCAGTGAGCGATGTTACTGCCGCAGCAATGACAGTGGGCTAACGGACGTTGCTCGAACATTATAGGTTCGTTCAGAGCCTAATTTGTGACGCCATGACGTCATCAAGTGTGAGGTTGACAGGACGACTTGATGCTCTCCTATAGTAGGGTATTTCATAATCTAAATATTGTTAACAACTTTTCTAAACCCAGATATTGGAAATAAAGTGTTCCAAAACGGAATTCTTTCCGGAAGAGCTTATGGCTCTACCACAGTATATGCGTGTGGTGCTCTAAAGCGCTCACAATTTATTCTAAGCAAATGAATGTCTAGTAAGCAAATATCATAATATGGTGAATAGTTATTCACACGAAATGCCTATTATATAAAAAAGTTTTCTAAGCACGATGGAGGGAACGCCCACAGCTATCCCATAATCGGTACGCCAGCATCGAATGACAACGCAGCCGACTGAGAACGTCAAGGCTTTGGTTTAGGTAATTTAGGGCGCGTTTCCCACTTGCGGTTTAATGTGGCTAGCAAGAAGTGTGATCCTTGGAGTTGTAACCTAATGCACTACTAAGTGCGTTGGCAGGCTTTTGCCTACGCGTGCTACTGAGGGTGATACACTTCCGAACCTTTTTGTTTTTCAAGTGGAAAGCCTTACATGCCTCTTTAAACACTGAAAATGATTATCGTCATCCCGCATCAGTGCCATCGGGAACAACACGACTGATGACTTCGCCATATCACGAGAATAGCGTCACAGGTCAAACTTTGTGATGTCATGATGACTTCACTGAAACGTCATAGAATATATACCGTCACACGATGACGTCATCACATGCCATCGTATCTCAGTCAAAGGCGAGCTGATCACGGAGGCCATGCTAAACCACCTTATGTTTGGATAGATTTTGGTGGGTGATGGTGCAAGTTCAATACATTAACTGAGGAAAAAAATGGCAGATCCTACGTCCCTTGGAATTCGACGTTATGCGAAGCGTGTGGAAAGAAAGATGTTAGTAGCTATACACGCACTACGCACACTATACCAGCATGCAATGTGGTGGGCTAAAATACCTCATTAGCATGTGATGGTAGTCACGTGCGCACACATTGTGAATACGCGTACATCTGTGACGTATCTGTGACTTCTACGTGTCGTTCAGTCATGAATACTCGTCCAGTGGGCTGTTGACACCCCTTTAGCTTAGGCGAGATCAACGTGAATTGTCAGCATCATCAGCAAAAGTATAGGTGTTAATATATTCGTCTATAAATGAAACGATAAGGGGCCTATGTAAGTCGTCATCAAGTTTACCGCGAACGCTCCACAGCATGTTTTTAAACAGTTTGATTGACGGTAGTGCTGCTTAGCTTTGGGCTCTGGTTCGGAGATGTTACTCATGCATGCCGACTTATTATACAAATATATCGAAGTATTATCTTGGCAACATCACCCAGTGCTTTGCGGCTGGCATCAGTCCAAGTAGTTTAGGTCACGCGTCGGAGCGTTCGCGTTAAGCTTGCTCACTACACTGAAGTGTGCCGTATAGTTTAGTTGCTTTAAATTCTCCATGTCTGTTATCAAGAAATGTTCAATGACTCCCCCGTTCCATTGGCACGAGATCTTCTTGGGAGGCTCTTTCTACATACAAAACATCTGACATGTATTGTGTGAACCAAGACTGGCTGTGTTTTCAAACATCCACATTACTGTCGTCAACGATGACGAGAACAGGGAAAGGCGGTCGGCTGATATGTAGCGCTTGTGCCAGTGAGCATGGTGATCCTGAACACTGTTGTATAAATGAGCTTCTGTGAATGGTGCTTCATTACGATCGCCGTTATCTCTACGTGATGGCTGTTTGATAGATGTACGTATGTGCTTGATTATAAGATTTGACAGTCAGCACCACAATCACAATTCACAGTTCACGGACATCCTGGTCTACTTGGAAACCAGCTCCAGGATCTACAGCGTGGTTCTGTGGTGGAGCACTTGATTGCCACGCAGAATGTGGGGTTTGATTCCCGCTGTAACTATGACGTTTATTTTGCTGGGTCAACACTGCCGGTGCCAGCTTTTAGGCGCGAAGCCTTTAGGGCCAATATAGTCGGCCCCACGCCCCACAAAACCCACAATAAAACTGAACACCTGTACAACAAAAACGAAAACACGAGTAAACAACCAACTTTGTGTGTAATGAACTATACGACAACGCAATAGATGACCACCCACACCGCCCGTCCGTTCGTCCGTCCGTCCGTCCGTCCATCCGTCCGTCCGTCCGTCCGTCCGTCCGTCCGACCGACCGACCGACCGACCGACCGACCGACCAACCAACCAACCAACCATCCATCCATTCATACGTGCATCCATTCATAGCTCCGCCTGTTCATCCATCCATGCATACGTCCAGCTGTCCATGTGCATGTCCATCCGTACATCCATCTTCCATCCATCCATTTATCTGTACGTCCACCTATTTTTCCGTCCGTCCGTGTGTCAGTTCGTCCACCTGTCGTTCTCTTATACTAGTCGGTGACTTCAAGGTTGGCATTATAGGCCTTAGGACCTATTGCTTCGCCTACTCGTCGTCATTCACTTCGTGGAAATGCAGTGATTTTTTTTCTTAACGTTCTAGAAATAAAAGCACTAGTGTCTGCTCAAGTCCGTTCCTTGGTTGATTTAAACTCTCAACCAATTTCAGTGCATTGCGCTTAACTACAGTTGATCTTAACTTGACGTGAGTGCCCTATCGTAGGAGTATACATATTTAATGTATATAAAATCGGATAGCCATTGCTGCATCACCAAGTGGCACTTGACAAATAATCCGGTCTGTTTAAAAAGCATTTGCGAGACCTGGTGTGGCTTTGTGGTAGGATACTTGGTTTCCACGCAGAATGTTGAAGTTCAATTCCTGACATTTTTTTTTCTTTACAGGCATCGGGGCAACGCAGCCGATGTCCACTTTTCCTCGATGCTCGCGCGTAATAAGTATGCACCACCGTCTGGTGGGATGTGTTTGACGACGGATGCGACAGGATTGTGGCATTATTCATGTCATGACCAGCGAGTCGTATTCGTCAAACCATCTTACCCTCACATACTAAATTTGGTTTACCCCAAGTTAAGGGGGTGATCACGAGAGCACCCAGACGTGGGAGGACAGATAGATACGTAGATAGTTGCCAAAACTGCTTGCAGTTCACACAGGTATGGTTCGCATTTAAAAGCATATGTATTTCACAATAGAGTCGCCCTACGTGAATCCATAAGGTACATTGTGAGCTTCCTCAAAGAAATCCCTAGGAAGAAAGGAGACACTGGATAGACGAGCTCATCGAAACACGCTTACACCAATCCGTTAACCGAGGCCAAACAAGTATAGACTAGTTTCTAAATAGCTTACACTGCCCATTAAGCGAGAACAACAGAAGTACGGACACCTCTGTTCCCGCGCGCGCGCAACTTCTAAACAACAACAGCTTCGAGAGAAGACCTCGCCATGTCCTATACCACTGCATTACCCGGCAGGCGACGCGTTTTAACAACCTCTACACTACGAGAATAGTTCGTCGAGTAGCGCATTCCGGGAAAGCCGCGACTCGGCGGCATCGTTTGAAGCGCCGCCTCGCACATGCGACGGCGCCAACGCGATCCTTGTCGCGACGATCGTGCGAGCCTTCCAGCATGCGGTCGTCGCGTCGCTTCTGCCGCGCGACTTCATGCGTATACACAGGACGGCGTGTGCAGGCACGCGTGCTGAAGGATGTACCGCGCACACCCGACCGGACACGAGATGAGATGAGCGGTCAGTCTTGCGGACGCAAGAGCACCGGGGAGTCCTGGTCTGCCCGTACAGTGGTCAGCAGCAGAGGTGCTGTAGACACAAGAAGCGCGTGTGTCTCTGGGGCGACGCTTTTTTCGGTTGTTGCTGCACACGGAGGAAGGCCGCGCCGCGTGGAGTGGCGCCTCCCTTTGAGGGATTATCGAGGGTCCGCCGCCGCCGCCGGCGACTGACTGTCCGGCATGCGAGCACGCGCCGCGGCAGTGGACCACACACACTCACGGGTGGTCCCGGCGCGGTGGCGCGCTGCTCGGTACGGAGACGTGGAGCGGAAGATGGCTCCCGCGGAATGGGCGGGACGATCAGTGCATTTAATGTACTGCACTGTACGATGGATATTTTTCTAATGAATAATTACCAAGGTTTCACGCGCCAGTACTGCGATATGATTATGAGGAACGCTGCTGCAGGAGACTGCGAATTAGCTTCGACAACCAAGGGTTCTTTAAAGGAACTCTAGAGTGAAATGATGAATCCATTTATTGATAAATTATACACTGAAAACTTTAATGGCCGTATATTCGCCATCACAGAGTTGCTTATACAAGATGAACTCAAGTGCAGGTTTTACGGACGAAGCTCCTAAAGCCGTGGGTCCGTCCCTCCTCGCTCGCTGTGGCACTGTGTATATCCTGCGTGTTCAGGCGCCCCTTATTCGCAACACTGTCCGCTGCGGTGGCGCAGCGTTCGCGGTTCCCGGCTGCCGACCCGCAGGCAACGGGTTCGATCCGGCTACTGTGGTTAAATTTCTTAGGAGGCGAAATGCCAACGGCCCAGCTATTGTGCGATGTTAGTGCACTTTGAAGAACAACTGATGGTCACAATCTGCGCAGCCCGTCTCTGCGGCATGCCCCGTAATCATATCGTGGTTTTTTGGAAGTAGACATAGAAGCGCATGGAAGTAACCACATTCCCGCTTACGTCAAAATCGAAGGATTGTCCCGTGCTAAGATACGCGATAGTGTTCAGAGAGTGGACTGGTTGAAATTTCAGTCTCGTATGGAAGAGCAATGTGAAGCAAACAGATCCCTCGACATTGAGGAGATAATTAAAAGCACAATACACCGCACTACGTGTACCCTCACCTGCTCTCCCAAAGTAACGGAATTTGACATCGAGCTAGAACGACTTCAAGCAATCCGACGGCGTGCTGAACGAAGATACCGACGCACGGAGGCGATAGAAGACTTACGGATCGCTCGACGTATACAAAAGAAGATTCAGCGCCGGATACATAAACTTGAGTCACAACGTTGGACTGCTTTTTGTGAGTCGCTTGACCCACGAAAACCTTTATCTCAATTGTGGAAGATGGTACGAGGTCTCCGCACAAACCCCACTCAGTGGTCACCATTCAGGGCTCTCGCACTTTGTGAATAGAGACGCGGCATTGACGTGGCAGAGGACTTCTGTGCCAGAGTAGCTGGGCCACTCGCAGTGCCCAATAACCTATCGCCCACGACCAACTGTCAACAAACACTGGATTCCTGCATAGATATGCCTTTTTCCATCGTTGATCTCAGAGCAGCACTAGCTTTGTGTGGACGCACGTCGGCACCAGGGCCTGATAGACTTTCTTATACGGCCCTGTGTCATCTGGGTGAACGCGTGAGAATCCTCCTCCTGGAGTTGTACAACAAATCCTGGCAAGATGGAACGCTCCCGACAAGCTGGAAGACAAGTCGCCTAGTTCCACTTCTGAAGCCAGACAAGTCACCATTGCTCTCATCTTATCGCCCGATCGCATTGGCTAGTTGTGTAGGCAAAGTTATGAAGCGGATGATCTTGGGACTTCTGGAGTGGTACTTGGAGTGTAACATTATCTACCCAGATGCCATGGCAGGATTTTGGCGTGGTCGATCATGGATCGACAACGTAGTCGACCTGGTCACTTACATCCAACACGAGAAAGGCCGTAAGCGTCTCTGCGCATCTTTTTTCCTAGACGTCAAAGGGGCGTATGACAACGTTACGCATGAAGCTGTTCTCAGCGCTCTCGAAGATGTAGGAGTAGGTGGTCGGATGTATCGCTGGATACGTAGTTATTTGTCAATGTGATCCTTTTTTGTGAGCACTGAAGACAATGAAATAATATATATATATATATATATATATATATATATATATATATATATATATATATATATATATATATATGTATATATATATTGCACAGCAAAGAAGTTTGTGACCTTGCTAAATAGCACTCGCATTATTATCTCGCATATCATTCGGGTAACATGTCTGGTCTACCAGAGCACTCCCTTCCTCAACTTCCCTTTTTCTCACGCTCATCAAGCAAAAAGCGAGTTTGCTGAAGATCTTGGGTGTGGTATACGAGAAACGAGCTGTATTTATGTATGCGTAGGGGGGGTGGGGGACAGTACATTTTTCGTATAATGTTTTCGATATAGACAAAATCTAGCCTTGACATGTTTCTAAGTGCAGGCTGTGTTGCTTGAGAAAGCACTATGAAGTCCAATATTCTGTTTTTAATCTAAAAATGCGACCGCAAAGCAGCCCGCCTCCATCCAGCCCCTCAGGGGTGTTAATCAAATGATACGTGAACACGGCAACTTCCCACACAGAACAAGCACACGTGTTTTACGTACGTCCGTGCACTGCGTGCGTTTCGTTCCCGCTATAAAAAAACACACATGCTTGTTGTCTTTTAAAACCTTTACTAAGAGTAACCTGCTTCTTTCTTCCTTAAGGCATCACGTGAGAGCGTTTATTGCGATTGAATTTTTGGGTCATAATTTTGTATAGTCAATATACGGTCACTAGTTTAGTCAAAACGCTGGTAACGACAATAACTTGGAAGAGAGGGGAACAGTGGTCGCGGAGCTCCCATCGACTTCAGTGCGTATAATAGTGTCTGGTTTGGTCAAGATATGGGATTCCCTAAGCTACTTTCATGGATTCCAGGTTTTGTTTTATTTTTCGCTTCTTTCACTACAATCCATTAAAGCAGCTCCAAATAAGCGCTAGACAGAGAAAATTTCCCGCTTAGGTGAAACAGCCAACCTAGAACAATGGAAAGAAAGCAGGAAAAAAAGAAAGAAAAGGATGGAAGAAAGAAGGGAAGAAAGAAACGACGTGGTCGCAGAGTAAACGCGTGGGATTGAACAGAATGGGGTGGTTGGGAGATTCGGGAGTGGTATAAAGAAGAAGGAGGGAAGGGGTAGGGAGGGGGGGGGGTACGGGTGCACTGGTGGCGGTACCAGTAGGCCATGGTACCGCGACAAGAACACCGAACCGCGCCCGCTCTTTTTCTCCGCCACTCCACTATTTGACATTATATATTGTCTCGGCACGCCCAGAGGCTCGTGTAGACACAAGGGCTACGTGAAGCCGTCGCTAGACCTCAAATACGAGGCCTGATCAACTTAAAGCGCCGCCGGGAACTCGCGGCTGCAGCCACGGCTACCGCCCGAGGCGGCGACTATCTGTGTCTGTGCGTGCGTGCCTTAGTGTGTACTTGTGTAGCGCGGAACTGAGGAAGTAAAGGAAGTTATCGCTGGGCAGCGCACAGAACTGGAACAAAAGAACGACGCAAAGAGGGGAATAGAAAAGATCGGAATCAACTATTTGAGTGAACTCGGAAGCAGCAGCGCCTCTGTCGGCGCCGTTTGCTCGCAACTCCCAGTGCAATCAGTCGCGAGTATCGTGTTGATTTTCGAACCCGGGCGCCGCCTTGCTTTCATTGCCGGTGCGGATGATTCTTTCTTTTATTTTTTTTTGTCTCCGCTGGTTTAGGTTTTAGGAAAGCTCCGGGTCGATTCGGGGAACTAAGGAGATAGAAGAAAATGGGGGCGGCGTAAAAGGGGGCCCGGCGTGTTGACACAAGCTGCGTGCGACTGCAGCCTCCGCCATCACCATGCTTCGCTTGCCGCCTCGGGCGTATCCCGCGCTCTCGGCGTGGCGCGCCTTCTGCTTCGGCGGCCTTCGGCGTCGTCTGCTGCTCTGCTACAGTTCGTTGTCTCTTAATTGCGTGCACCACTTGCTTGATCGGAATGGATAGATAGATAGATAGATAGATAGATAGATAGATAGATAGATAGATAGATAGATAGATAGATAGATAGATAGATAGATAGATAGATAGATAGATAGATAGATAGATAGATAGACAGACAGACAGACAGACAGACAGACAGACAGACAGACAGACAGACAGACAGACAGACAGACAGACAGACAGACAGACAGACAGATAGACAGACAGATAGACAGACAGACAGACAGACAGACAGACAGACAGACAGACAGACAGACAGACAGACAGACAGACAGACAGACAGACAGACAGACAGATAGATAGATAGATAGATAGATAGACAGACAGATAGACAGACAGATAGACAGATAGACAGATAGACAGACAGACAGACAGACAGACAGACAGACAGACAGACAGACAGACAGACAGACAGACAGACAGACAGACAGACAGACAGACAGACAGACAGACAGACAGATAGACAGACAGATAGATAGATAGATAGATAGATAGATAGATAGATAGATAGATAGATAGATAGATAGATAGATAGATAGATAGATAGATAGATAGATAGATAGATAGATAGATAGATAGATAGATAGCGCAGGCTTCTATTGTGTTGGGAAAGGCGTTTCCTTGCCCGATAAAGCTGCTAAGACAGCGACGAAGACTTTCACCGTCCAAATTTATTTGGCCCCATTACTGTTTTCTCGAATTTCTCCGTACTTACATTTTCCTTTCCCAAGTGTCTGGATAACACTCTAGAGCGTAGAGGGTACGGCGGCTTAGCCGTTCTTGCTGTACATATAGGTAAGTGAAGTACAAATATTACGACTGTTACCATGGGCATTACCAGCATTTACAGCATTTATGTTCACGTATGCTTGATAGCCCCTGTCTGATGACTGCTGCTACAAGGCACCATTGAATAAAGGTATTATAGTTCAAATCTATTTACGTGTGCATTAATCTAGCAGCGCCAGTTATGCACCACGTCCATTGTCGTGACATTAAACGTCACGGTGCTCAGGGCCAAAAAAATCACGCTTCTGCTATCACACTTTAAGAAACACATTGCAGCTGGGCCATGTTTGAGTACGATGAGAAGGCTTTTGTGCCACTATAGTTAGGCTAACCAGCTGCCTGATTATACTGCTCAATACTACGTACTCGAGAGACAAAGAGGGATAGAGAAAAGTTAAGTGAAAAGCAGGAAGGTTAACCAGGCGAAAATTTCTAGTTAGCTACCGTGTACTGGCGAACCACTCCGTTATCTACGAAGAGGTATAAATATTCCTCTTATATCAAAACACTGGCGTGCACCGTGAAGTCAGTCACGCGGACTATACAGCCGTAGAATCCTCAGTCTCCCGCTTTGCTGCACGCATTTATCGAGGCGTTTATAGTAAAGGCGGCTCTGTTCTCTCTCGTCCGCTTCGTCGTCTGCTCTCGTCCGCTGTTTCTGCTGCTTGTGCTTTCAAGCCTTCTCCTCTGGGCTGAAAACATCGCCGATCCTTTTGTGTCGGTAGGCGTAGCAACAATGGCGCCCGGGGTCCCCTCTTTTGTGCTGCATGGCGAGTTGCGGCACCATGCTCCTCTTTGCAATGTTTGTTTGTCCGTGTCCGGTCGACATGGCGCAGTGCCTTGCTTGGTCTTTTTATATATGCCACCCGAGTTCCAAGCTTTGCTTCTCCGAATACGTGAAGGTTTTGCTGTTACGCACTCAGAATATACCCGCACATTGCTTGCAGCCATCGACTCGTCTTTGATCCCATTTGATGCGTGTATGTGCCTAGCGGGGAAGAAGGTTCGGTAGAGGCAAGTGGCCTCAACACTCAGTTGATCCATTAGTTTAGTATTGAGGTAACAAACATCTGTTTGCTTTGATATTCGTAAGATAACAGCTGTTCGTTTTCCGCAGTACATGGAGGATGTTCTAGTGCCCCTTATGTGGCTGTCTATATTGCCCCGCTTTGGGGGCGTATTTGCACCTTTTTTGGCTGAGTTCATGAACTAAGTTAGTCGTGGTAAATGTACCACTGTAGACAAGCACGACGGCTGCATTACTCTATTTGCACCAAGAAATGAAGTAAGATTGTCCCGCACCAGGAGAAAAAGCTTTTGGCTAGTGCTCCTAACGCAGCTCGCAGGATTTATGATATTGCTAAAATCTACGAGCTTATGTTTTGACATATATTTAAGTGCTAGAGTTTAACAGCGCCTTTAACCACTGTGCAGCGGTGTTTTGTGTTGTTTAGAATCTCTTTTTCTCTTACAAGGATCTTGCACATAAAGTGAACCATGAAATAATTGAATATTATTTGATTTAGTGATCAATTGATCGATCGATTGATCCATTGATTCATTGATTGATTGGTATCTTCCCGCGGAAGGCCAGTGGTCACAGCTACACATTGGTTAACTTCTCCGCATTCCCCTACATACTTTCACTATGGTCATGCTCGCACGGTTGAGGGTCTTGCACCATAAAAGAACCAAATTATATCCAATACTTGCAAAAGTGCGTCGCAATCGATGAATAAGAAATAACACCGTAATTATCCTAAGCGCAGTTTCCGACGCGCCTCCGCAAATCTTGTGGTCTCATTTACGACAAGCTAGCTTCGCCACGCCACTTGGTTGTCGTGTGAACGAGACGCCTCAAAGCTGGACGTACCAATGGACGTATCATCAGACGAATCAATTCATGTACGAATGGACGTATCAGTTCATCAAAATTAAGGCCACTGCCAGTAATATGCCCAAGTTTGGCTGCTTTTCCCGCTATCACAGGAACAGCTTGTTTTTACTTCTGTTATACGTTTTTTTTAGAATAGGTAACTCTGCCGGCGAACCGCTACTAGCTCTCCGTTCTAAAGAGGCGTGATGTAGGCGTTTCACTTAAACTAACGAGTTTGATCGACATAAAAAGCTGTTTCTCCCCTCCCGTTTCACTTTCAAAACGTGTTTGAATATGAAACACTTTTTCACGTAGACCGCAGATCATAGCTTGCTTAATGATAAGGTCTTCACTGATCACGGTAATACAGAGGATGGGCTCTAAACTCTCACTTTTCTTCAGCCGCCGATGACAAACACTTGAGCATTCCTTTTTTGTGACACCTTGTGATGTAAACTTTATGAGTTCGCAGATATGATAACATATTTGCCTATGTTTGTAGCATGTGCCACCCACATATTCCTTAACACGCAGCCCCTGGACATATAATGATTGATTGATATGTGGGGTTTAACGTCCTAAAACCACCATATGATCATGAGAGACGCCGTAGGGGAGGTCTGCGAAAATTTCGACCACCTGGAGTTCTTTAACGTGCACCCAAGTCTGAGCACACGGGCCTACAACATTTCCATTTCCATCGTAAATGCAGCCGCCGCAGCCGGCATTCGATCCCGCGACCTGTGGTCCCCTGAATATATAACACGTAACGTTGGTGGTTGAACACTCTATGTTAAATTTGTCGATTTCCCTTCAAATGGTTTACTTGAAAACTTCACATTTATGGGTAAAAGCTCTTTATCATCACCACGTATCAATATATGTGTCTGATGCACCTGCACAGTAAACTTGCAGTAAACCAGTTTTCTCTCAAGAAAGGTTTAGTTGGGACATGCAGTATAGAAAACATGTGATGGAAAATGCGAATCTAAAGCTACATCTACACCTGTGCACGGAAACAACCAGTAAATTCCGTTCATCAGTTTATATTGATATTTGATGTAACAAAGAACACTTCTTTCACACGGACGCCTTAAAAGAACGCTCACACATATTGAGAACATTTGCGCCTTGCGAGTCCTGTTGGCTTTTTTTTTTAGTGCGCTTGAGCGATGAATCCAATTCGATTGCATTTTGTTTCACTTGCGCTTGAATGGTGAGCGTCAGACAAAACTGCAGGAAGGAAAGAAAAGCGGAAAAAAGCAGAGGAAATCTACCAAATTTGCGTGAATTTCGCCATGCTATGTAAGAAAACGAGATGATAAATATCAAAATTGGCCACGTATCTGCGTGTTTTATATACTGAAGATGTCGTCGAAAGACGATCGCCTCCTGACGGATTTTTTGTGTGTGTCTGTGCATAGCGTCGTATTTTCAGCACAGTCTAAGAAACAGTAATATCTTTAAATTATTTATCTGCGTATTTTGCAGTAAAGGAACAGAGCACCTAATATTTACGTATTGTTATTGTGCCTCAGGTATGCGTAATATTTGCTTCTTTATCGAGAAGGTTAACAAGTACGAACACAGCCACCCGTTCAAGATGTGTTGGCCGGATGGTTGAATTCTGCGAAAGACAGACATACAAGCAGGAAGTCAGGCAGGGAAAAACTTTTGCGGTCAAGTATCGGTTAAACTACCGCTCCACGTTTCTTGGAACTCGGGGACGGCTTTGAGCTCTCCCACAGTACAGTACCAAGTACTGTAAATCGTTAACCACTTCTTCTAAACACATCCGAAGAATCACACACATGTTATAAAATATTTGCAACAATGGTGAAATGATTTTCCAGTTCAAGAACTTTTGAAAATGTTCCCTACTGACATGAGTGAACTAATAGCATTTAAAAGCCTATCTGAGGAACAATGCCAGAAATGCCGGGCGAAAAAACGTTGGACTCTTACAAACACGTCTCTCCTCTCTGAAGTCCGTGACCTAAACTGGCTTAGGCAATGGGAGGCTTTACCAACGGCCGACCGTCTTGCGGCGTGGGGCGTGGCGCCCTCCGCCACATGCCCGTAATGCGGTCGCGTCGAAACACTGAACCATGTATTCCATGAATGTATAGTAGCGCGCACCTTTTGGCGCATGGTTACCAGAATGTTCCAAATAAGTATGCAGTGGAAGTCTAGCCACAGGAATAACTTCGTCGTACTCTTAATGGCTATCGGAGCCTTCGTCTTATGGAAACGAAGGGGACTGGCCTGCCTGAGGGGACGCCCTCAGAGAGCCACGTTTCCCCTACTACATCGGCTAAGAAACGTAATGTTTATGCATCTTAATGCAGAACTAGTCATGCTGGGAGAGGAGGCTTTCCTCCGACGCTGGTCTACGCGATTTATTATCGTAAAAAACAACACAGTGTCCATGCCTTTCCTCCCCTATTGAGGAGGTGGGCTAGAGCTTGTACCACTGTGACATTACAGTGTGTATTTTCCTTTTCTTCCTTAGAAACATGTCCTTTTTGTGAAATATTGTTCTTGAGCGCGAGAGCAAACTGTCCCCACAAGTGAATGCTAAACATCACCCTACACTGTGATTGACCCCCCCCCCCCCCCTTGTTTGTTCACATAGCCTTACTATTTATTTAAGTTTAATCACCTCGATGTCATGAATGTCGTGTCTCTGTTGTACAATTTCGCTTTGTACGTCACTGCATATGCAATAAGTTCTTTTCGCTGTATATAACAGCTTGCATTGTACATACGCACTGTTCACCATTGTCCATTTTTTGTGTGCACATAAGCTGTCTATGATATATCCGGAAATAAAATTCTCTTAAACGAAGAATGAATATAGTCTCTAACAAACAAGGAGTTGGCGGAAGTTGCCAGGTGTGATGGAACATGAGAGATTAGGTTACGTACCTACAGTCGATCCCCAAGCTCGTTTAATCTTAGAAATACTAAGAATGCCCTATATGTATCTTCCTTAGGCATGACGCGAAAGAAAAAAAGACCAAGACTCCTTTGTTCGGAACGCGATCAATAGTATAGTTTGGTTAAAACAGTTCGAATAGCACTTATTTCGGCGACCGCACAGGAGTGCAATCGTAAAACTAAAAGCTAAAGTCCATAACGTAGTGTAATGTGCGCCAGAGAGCGTCCAGCCTTATAACAAGGATCTTTCGTCCTGCTCAACTTAGCGCACGACTTTGTCACATTTGATTTGTCGCGAAACACGTTCATCAGGTTATTCGTTCACGAGATCGTGCTCCTGCTGCGAATCCTTTATATGGAAGTTAGGTTGTATACTAGGAAAGCTTTTTTTTTTGCCTCCCGCTGCAGGAAGCAACGGATCCACTAAAGGACGCAGCACGGGCTCTGCCAAGCACAGACAATAAGCCGGAGAGAGAGGGAGTGAAAGACAAAAGCAGGAAATAAGACCAGCGTCCGGAACCTGCTCAATATCCGATCAATTAGCGACATGATCGATGCGCCAGGTCAGAGGGACGGCGTGCTAACTTCATTACGAGCCGGTTCATCGCTCCCCCGCAGGCGCACACGTAGACGGAGTGCGACGGCACCGCGCTAAGCCGCGCGCGTGCGCGTCCACAGCGTCGCACACGTACGGAGTGCAGCGCCGCCTGGGGAGGACAAGCGACAGCCGCGCCTGCAGTGTTTCTCGCGGAGCCGCCTCGGGTCGACGCCATTGTAATCGGGTTACCGAACTTGATGCTGCTGCTAATGCAGCCTCTGCGCTCATGCAGTGCTGCCCCTTCCTTCACTGGCCGTTCAGAGGCACGCGGGAGAACTCGACACTTGCCCTTGTGCGTGGCTGTGTCCCTGAATGTGCACGTTTTGGCCAGGATTTTGCGACGTGTTTGGCTCTAACTCTTTTCCTGTATGCGAGGACACTGGCTCGCAGGCACTTTTCAGTATTGTCTTTGTTTCTTTATTTTTATTATTGTCATAGGATGGTCCCCGTACGCGCACTCGATGCTACAAGAGATGCCAAATAGAGTAATGAGGAAACGAAACAAAATTGAATGCATCGCGTGGCATTGAGCGTGTGGCTTGTTTCAACAAGTGGTGCTTGGCTTCAGCTTTAGTATACCAGTCTTTTTCTTTGTTTTTCATTTTTGATTAAGACACTCGGTGCCAGCTCGTCACCAACTATATAATCACAATGCTTCCGATAACTGATAAAGAAAATTTACAACTACAGTTGATGGTTTTAAGTAAACAAAAAATTAAAAGTGGAGATATCGTTAGGCGCTTTTCATCTGCAGCAGTATCAATCGATCACTGACTTCAATTATTATTTTTTTTTTACTTATAACACTTGGTCACGCCAACATCGCTCCATTACACTCACAATGCTAAACATGAGATAAGCGGTTTCAGTATTTTCTACTGAAAACATGCCAAAGACAGCTTAATCAGAGTGGTAACCATATTGTTACGCACAAGGAGGACCAACAATATGTAAAACAATTTCAAAGTAGCCTGATTACCTTTCAAATGCACAGTTTGTAATGTTGTCACTTTAAGCTGTATAAATCAATGTGGCCGAATTACATTTCCAGAAATCCCAGAAACGCAATTAGGAGAGTAGTTTAACTACTTTTTTAGCAACAATCCCATCATGCCTAGTTTAATCAATGAAGAAAAGAACAAACACTTGATGCGTTAGCGTTTGCTTCATCTCCGCCGTTAAACGAAAGCATGGTTTTGGTACTTGCTCACTGTTACATGCAAGCAGATGAAATAGGGCCGATAATCACACGTAAGTGTGGAGTCCACTGCCAGAATATATATATATATATATATATATATATATATATATATATATATATATATATATATATATATATATATATATATATATATATATATATATATATATATATATATATATATATATATATATATAATATATATATATATATATGATGTTTGCGACCGAACGCGAAAGAAAGAAACCTTCTCTTGGGGACCCAATATATACCAGGGCGGCTTTGCCACATTTCAAAACTGCCGCCGAATCGTTAGCACGAACACCCACCGTCGCTGCAAGAAAAGTGTAAGAGTGTTTTATGCTCGTCGTGACTCAGCGGGATCTCTTCTTTGCTTTATTTTTTGTGGTTTACGTGCGTGTGAGAGGCGCTCGCGTCTGAAACACGACCTGCCCCGCGCCGTCAGGTGGAAAATTCAATTATGTCGCGTTCCCACGTCGGCCCGTATGCACAGTTACACTTCACTCATCTTTTTTTTTTTTTTGCGCATCCGCAGGAGGTGGGCAATATAAGCTGACGTGCACGAATTACCGGCCGCCGGAAACCGCCTACTCATAACTCCACGATGAACTTTTGTTTCGTCTAGCCGAAAAGGAAAGAAACAAAGGAAGAACATTGTTTCTGGAATAATTTTCAAAAAAAAAAACGACTCGTGGGAAAGACGACAACTTTCAAGCTTAGGATGTCTTCTCTGGCCTTGAAAAAAGTGGGCACGAAAATAAATCACCGCGATTGTGAATTTATTAACAAAAGGGAATCAGCCCTAAGACAGAGGCAACATAAATATTAAGTTCTGCTTGAGCTTGCTTGAAGTCGACGAATTTGTGAGCCCGTGTAACCAAAATGAAAAATACGCGGTAAAGAAAAGAACGATGCTATCACGATGAAGCGTTAACAAGTGGTTTCAAACACCGGTGTCAGTTTCATACATTGCTCGACTGCACACCACCCGCCGGAAGCTGTGTTCATTTTCGAACGCAACTTCCGGAATATGCTTCGGCCACAATGTGCCGAATGTGAAAACAGTAATAAAAACATGTAATATATACATTGCTTGGAATATTCTCGTTACTCTAGGTTCGCACAACACATAATATTTTTTTTTTGGGGGGGGGGGGGGGGGGCAAACGAGAACGAAGAACTAAACGCTGGTATTGATGCCTTCAGAACTACTACGATACTTTAAACGGCAAATGAATAAACAAACGTTAGAGGAAGGTGCGGGAAATGAGGGAACCTAGCCATGTTTCCAGCGCGCTCGAAGAGCATGACACGAACGGCCCCGTTAAGTGAAATGGTTTCCGTGAGAGCCAAAAAGTCATCAAGCCCGCCAGCCGTGCATGCGAGTACATACACAAAAGCTTACGCACAAAAACCCCAGCTGGCCCGAAACGGCGACTGCTTTCCGCCGCGTCGACTTTTCTGAAAGCGTACACGAAAAGTACACCGCGTACGCACTATACAGCCATCATCCTCGCGTTTGTAACTGGCAGAGGGGAGGTCTATACACCTTCAGAGTGCTTGCGGTCAACCAGTCCGGGACGAAGAGCTTTGCCGAATGAGGAGGTCCTCTTTTCCACGGTTCAGGAGTGATGCCTGGTGTAATGCCTGTATCTGCGTGGCGGAAAAGCAGACCCATCGGCCGACCAACCACACACCGTGTGTCTGTAGGCCCGTCTTTTCCTTTGCGGTTGTTGTTCTTGCTGCTGCTGCTGGGCTTTCTGTTGGTGCCAAGACAGCCGTTCGTACAGCGGGAACACCATTAGTGGACACATTTTGGGAGGTAGAAGGCACGCAGTTCATGGCCAAAGGCTGTTGCAAGCTGTCTCTATAGTCGGCTAGGAAACCCCCTCTCCCCTTTTTCCTTCCAAGCGCATCTGAGCGCAACCCGCGCTGGTAGACCCGCTGTACTGCAATGACTCTCTTCTTCTCTCTCAGTCCTGTTCTCGTTAGAGGAAAAGAAATGAAAAATTCTAGACGGGCAGAGTGGCGGCGCAGAACGGGGGCGCCTTCTTCGACGAGCTCGAGCCAGTCTTGGGACAAGGTTAGCATTTTACGCGCGCACACACACGCACAAGACGACTCGGCGCCGTTCGACTGTTTCTCTTTTACTCCTAGGCTAACCCTAAAAACACTGCAAGCCCCGCCCCAAACCGCAGAAAGAAGAAATCCCCTTCCTTCTTTCCAACGCCAATGCGGCCGTAGTCCCGTGAGCTGGCACGGTGTTTTCAATGAACCCCTAATTGCGAGTCTTCGAGCCAGACTACAGGGTGTAATTTTACGCATCGCTAGTCGAACATGCATGCTCGGTCAAAAGCGTCTCTCTCTCTCCTCCCTGCCTACACAACCATTCTCTCTCTTACTCACTTACTACGTCTCTTCGTATACCCACCTCCCCCCCCCCCCCCCTATTGCTGGGCGCATTTGTCTGCTCCGCTTTGCCGAATGGTTCGCAGACATATGTTTCCTGTGCGACTCGCAAAACTAAGTGGGCGGGCGTAAAGCTCGAAGCGGAACTGCAAGCGCAACCGACATGCGTGGCGCTTGCGGCTAGCGTAACTACATGGGCGACGCGTACAAGGCGCGCGAGCTGACTCTTGCCTCGCTGCGTTTTTTTTTCATTATTACTATTTATTTACACATATATAGCTCTCGTTAACTTTCTCATAGTCAAACCTCGTGAGCCCCCTTCTACATTTCTTCGGGTAGTTGAACAGAGGTCGCGAGGGTTACACAAGCGTGCAACATGACGTAGTGGTTACGGGCGTGTTGGCAGCACTAGCGCCATCTATGGAGAGTAGGCGGCGCTTATACGTGAAGGCGGGCGAGCAGGTAGCCGAAGCGAAATGACCCGGCGACGTGCTTGCTTTGGAGGAGTCTTTCACGGAGGTGCGTTCAGTCGTCAGTTACTCGCGCTGGATAGCATGCCTCCTCTGCGGTGGTACTCGAAAGAGGAAACAAAGAAGAGAAAAGCAAGTAGAAGTGAGGAAAGCCATAGCACCTATTCTTCTTCGAGGAAAAAAAAAGACAGCTACTGTCTTGAAATGTTTCCGTTTTCGCTCACGCTGAAAATATCAGCTTGTTAGCGAACCCGGACTGGGGCTCGTTTTTTTAATTAAAGTTTGCTCTCTCCGCAAGTTAGCTGCGAATTCCGCATCACGGGTCAGGAAGTCTCAGATCACGTCCGGAAAATCTGTCGCTGTGATGGTAGCGGTAGAACAAAGACCACAGAGGTCGTGTGAAGATTCTTGCAACTTCAAAGTCTATGTTATACCGCGAGGGAAGTTCGCTGACTTTATTTATCGAAAAAAAAAATCACAGCATATCCACGGAGTGAATGATGGCGAGTAGGGAGAAGCGTCCATCAGTCTGTCCGTGCTTGCGTGCGTCCGTTCGTTCTTGCTTCCATCCATCCGTACGTCCGTCCATGAGCCCATGTGGCCGTCCGTGCAATGCAACTGTCCGCCCGTGCACATGCCTGCCTGCCTGCCTGCCTGCCTGCCTGCCTGCCTGCCTGCCCGCCGGTTTGCCGCCTGCCTGCCTGCCTGCCTGCCTGCCTGCCTGCCTGCCTACCTGTTTCCATCCGTCCGTTCATCTAGTGAACACGCTACGTTTTGTAATTTCTCTCTCTCTCTCTCTTCGCAACATTTCTTTTTATCATCTTTTATTCCCCTCATCCTTTTCCCCAGCACAGGGTAGCCAGCCGGTCTAAGAACTGGCTAACCTCCCTGTCCTTCCGCCTAAACTTTTCTCCTCCTTCTCCTCCTCCTCCTTTTCCAAGTACCACCATCTCGCATATTTTCATCATATATTTATCATATACAAGTACCGTCAACCAGCGGACAATCTAACGAATAAACGAGAGGTGACTATATCTACTTTTCCAAGCATGAAAGCTTGGAAAAGTAGAGTTGGAAAAGTATCGACAAAATAGAGTTGGTAGAGCTTTCGAAGTTGATTAACAAGTGTAAGGTGTCCGATCTAAGAAGGTATAACATTGAGAGAATTGAACAAGCTCTGAAGAACGGAGGAAGCGTCAAAGCAGCGAAGAGGAAACTTGGGATAGGCAAAAATCACATGTATGTACTAAAGGACAGGTAAGGCAAAATAACTACCAATATGGATAGGATAGCTCAAATAGCAGAGGAGTTTTACAGAGATTTGTACAGAAGCCGGGACAACAATGACCTTAATATAAGAACTAGTAGTAACCCAGATGACACCCCACCAGTAATAATAGAAGAAGTCAGAAAAGCCTTGGAGAGCATACAAAGAGGCACAGCTGCTGGTGAGGATCAGATAACATCAGATCTGCTGGAATAATGGAGGACAGATTGTGTTAGAAAAACTAGCCCACCCGTTTACGAGGCGTCTCCTGTCGGGAAGAGTACCACAATCTTGGAAGAATGCTAACCTCATCCTAATACTAAGAAAGGAGATAACAAGGACTTGAAGAATTACAGGCCTATCAGCTCGCTATCCATTGTATACAACTTATTTACATAGGTAATTGCTAACAGAATTAAGACAACATTAGAATTCAATCAACCAAAGAAACAAGCAGGATTTCGAACAGGCTACTCAACAATCGACCGCATCCATACTATTAATCAGGTAATAGAGAAATGTTCAGAATATAGCCAACCACTATACATATATAGCCTTTATATATTACGATAAGGCGTTTGATTCAGTAAAAATATCAGCAGTCATGCAGACACTGCGGAATCGGGGTGTCGATGAAGCATAAATTAAACACCCAGGATGAAATCTACAGGGAATCAACTGCTACCTCAGTGCTTGATAAAGAAAACAACAGAATACCAATCAAGAAATGTGTAAGGCAGGGGGATACAATCTCCCCAATGCTATTTACCGCGTTATTACAGATAGTTTTCAGAGGCCTAGAATGGGACCGAGTTAGGGATAAGAGTTAATGGAGAGTACCTTAGTAACCTGCGCTTCGCCGATAACATTGTGTTGCTGAGTAATTTAGGAGACGAATTGCTATACTGCCGATTATGAAGTTAGATAAGGAAAGCAGAAAGATGGGTCTTATAATTACTCTTCAGAAAAGGAAGGTTATATACAACAACCTCGGAAGAGAGCAGCGCTTCGAGATATAGGTGATAGCGAACTTGAAGTTGTAAAAGACTATATGTATTCTAGACTGGTATTGCACACCAAAATACTTCGCGTAAAAATTGCAGAGCACCGCATCTTCTTTGGGCAACGCCGACTGTGTTTGAAGTTTTGGCCATCCGTTGTCGTACACCAACGTAACATCCGTTGATTATTGCCACAGAAACTGCCAGCGCTCGAGTGCTACGCACAATGCCCTGGGCATTGCAGCCGTCGCGAATACATACGAATACTAAGCAAAACGCCGCAGTGTACGTGCCAGCTCTGCATGCGCACAAGCTTCGACGGAGAGAATAAATGGTTATGACGAAGGAAGAAAGTGGCTTGATATCGACAGACTCGACGTTCCCTTCCTTTCGTCCTCGTTCGCTGAATCGTTTGCCACCGCTCAACGCTAGAATGGACGCGTAAGAGCTGCGGTCTCTAACAATGCAAAAGACAACAGAAGAGGACCAGCAAAAGAAGGACACAAGCGGCAGCGCTCATTTCGCTCCAATAGTCTACAAGCATTTCATTAAATAACGGGAAAATTCGGCAGAACCCACGTACTTTGGGCATCGATGTTGTGCGAATCATCCACATGCGTCTGACCGAGTTGTAATTTTCTTTTCAATGAGCGACACTTTACGAAGCTGCGCTGAAAATATGGGCATATGCACGCACACACATGCGTTAAACAGCCGCATTTGTAATATATCACCAGTTGTTTCAGTTGTTTACAGTTGCGTAGCGATGCCAACAGCAACATGGGAGGCAGCAACACTACAAGCGGCAAGCTAATATAAAGCACTGCTGCTGGCGAGGATCTCAGCCCTAAACACGGCTACATAAATGCCGTGAATTCAAGCGAATTACAGCTCACTATACAATTGATGTTAACTTGACGTGACGGCTGTGTTGTAGGACATATGTAATGCTTATAAAATGGGAATGCCAGCACTGCAACCACCATTGGCGTTTCACGAACTTTAGGGTCTATTTGAATAGTAGTTACGAGACCTCGTGTGGCTCTGATGTAGAATAGTTAACTGCCACGCAGAAGGCTGGGGTTTGATTCCTGCTGGGACAATGACACTTAATCATTGCATTCGTCCGATAAACGCTGCTCATATGCGCTTTTTCTTAATGAGCAAGCGTTAAAATTAAAACCTCCCTGCTCTTGGGTAGATATAAACTGTCAAACACCTCTGCCACATACCCGCCCCCGGGTATGTGCCATTGTTTTTTGGAAAGTGTTTCACGGCGTATATACGCCCCGGGATTGTGACATTAGTCATGTCATGACCAGCGAGTCGTGTTCGTTAAACCATTCACCCTCCAACAACACTTATTTTGGTTTACTCCTAGTAAAGGGGATGACCACGTAAGCGGACACACACACACACACACACACACACACACACACACACACACACACACACACACACACACACACACACACACACACACACACACACACACACACACACACACACACACACACACACACACACACACACACACACACACACACACACACACACACACACACACACACACACACACACACACACACACACACACACACACACACACACACACACACACACACACATACATACATACATACATACATACATACATACATACATACATACATACATACATACATACATACATACATACATACATACATACATACATACATACATAGATAGATAGATAGATAGATAGATAGATAGATAGATACTCCAAACTAGGCAGACAAATGCTTCCCTTTAAAGAAAGCTTGCAGCAAACAGATAGAACAGTGCGTCACCGAATACAAAAACGCCGGCAATCACGCAGGCGCCCATTTCATCGGCATGTCGGCGAACAATGCGTATCGCACCGGGTTGATCTTATGAAGTGAATGTGGAGAGAGAAACAAGGAAGGGAGTATGGGTCTCTCTATGCGCGTTGTCTATGTGCGTTAAGGTTATGTATACATTCTTCAAAGCTCAATATGTAGAAGAAAGAAAGAAGGAAAGAAAGAAACAAGGGGAAAAAGTAAGGAAAGAAAAAAGAAATATAGAGAGACGGAGCAAGACGCTAATATAGGCTGAACATACTACAGAGTAGGGTCTTGTTGCGGATGTTCTGCATATAGCACGAAATCGTGGGAATCGGCACACGTGTTCGCGTGACTTGCGAAGATGAACTTCAGCAAATGAAGGGGGCGATGGTGAGGGGTGCCACAGAAAAAAAAAAAGCGGAGAGGTGCTCCACGTGCATCACCGAATCGTGGCCTTGATGGCAAGATGGGCAGGGCGAAACAAAAAGGCCGTGAAATTCTCTCGAGGCTACGAAGGCCTGGTTCCGCTTTTAGCGCTGAGAGCGGCACACATGAGAGATTCTATGAAGAAACCATGTTACCTACCCCCATGCTTACCTCCACAATTTTCCACTTCCTTGAGAGCTATGACGCTTTAGTTGACATTTTATTTTTATTTATTTATTCAATACTGTGGGCCTTTTCAGGCCTATAGAGGAGAGGGCGTACGGAGCTAGTAACACTTCATATCGCGGAAATAAAAAAATGTAAAATATGCAACACAAACCGCAAAAACAACGATATAACAGTATAAAGCAATAAACGAACAATGCACATGTGTTTCACTTAAAAAAAATACTTAGGATGATACCATCAACGGTAACATTGATATACAGATGAAGGCGGTTAAGCACGTGTAGCAATGTGCGAGCACATGCGCAATACACTGTTTCAACCTTTATTTCGGCGAAGATAGCACAGGATTTATTGCAATGCCTCTAAATTAATTTGCAACAGCGATGAAAATGATTCAGGTGATTGTGCACTGACAACGTCATTCGGCAAGTCATTGCACATCTCTATAGCTGCGGGAAAAAAAAAGAATACTTCAACGTGTTACAACGTGACAGAAATGGGCGTATGCATTTGTCGTTATTAGTTCTACATGGAGTGACAGTGCGGAGCTTTAAGGTAATCATCCTTAAATTTACCAGGCTGTTTGAAAAGAAATTTCAGGCTGGCTAATTGTCGTCGGCTAGCAAAAGTTGCGACACGTGCTTGCAAACGCAGCGCGGAAACACTCTCCTGCCTGGCATACTTTGAAAAAATAAACCTAAGTGCCCAGTTTTGAATCTTTTCCAATGCATCAATCATGTTCTTTTGGTGCGGGTTCAAAACTATTGCTGCATATTCCAGGACGGGTCTAATGAGCGTCTTGTACGCTGTTAGTTTAACTTGAGGGGAAGCTCCGGTCAGTTTGCGCCTTAAAAAACCTAGTTGTTTAAATGCACGTGCAGAAATTTGATTAATGTGGACATCCCACTTTAATGATTATGTTATTGTGACCCCCGGGTACTTTACGGTATTTACCTGCTTGATGTTTGCCCCAGAGAAGGTGTACAGAAAGTGAAGTAGTGTCTTACTATGGGAAATTGTAATGCACATGGTTGTCTGTATTAATTTGCATACCATGTTTTTCAGACCATTGCACAATATTTTCTAAAGATTTGTCAAGTTTCACCTGGTCTCTGTTGTACTAGTGGGAGAGTATATGACGCAGTCATCTGCAAAAAGCCCCATTGTAATACCTGGTTCCTTAGCAGTGTAGATGTCATTGATGTATGTGAGAATGAGTGTTGGCCCTAGTACGGACCGTTGGGGGAACACCAGAGAACATGTCGGCACGGTCAGACTCGACATTATTAAAAGAAACATACTGGGTGCGGTTGGAAAGATAAGCGGCAATGCAATGGACTATTTTTGAGTTAATCCCAAATGATTCAAGTTTTTGTATGAGCAACGAGTTTAGGACACGGTCAAATGCCTTAGAAAAATCAATAAATATTGCATCTATTTGCAGTATAGAATTAATAGCTCAAGCAAAGGCATGAGTAATCTCTAAAGGTTGTGTAGTGGTCGAAAGCTTCCTTCTAAACCGTGTTGGTTCGGGCAAAGCTGATTATTTTCCTCTAGATAGTTCATAAGTGCTTTGTTTATTATATGCTCCATTAGCTTGCAGCATGTACTTGTCTGTGATATTGGCCCGTACGTATTTATCAGTTGTTTGTTCCCACTTTTATGGATAGGAATCACTTTTGCACACAAACAATCATCAGGAAGCACCGCTGTTTCTAATGATAAGGAAAATATCTTGTGCAGAAAAGGGGTTAGCTGAGCGGCATAGCGCTTAAGAAAAACGTTAGAAATTTCATCCGGGCCTTGCGATTTTTCGACATCGAGTTGAAGAAGCAGGTTAAGTATGCCAGACTGTTATTGTTAACTCTGGCATGTGATTTTCACTGTTAGACAACGGTAAAAATGAAGGCTGCGTACGCGTGAAAACTGATTGGAAGTAAATGTTGAAAGCATCTGCAATAATCCCTGCATCTTCAACAAGACTACCCGATACTTCCATTTTAGTTACTGTGCTATTTGGCTTTGATAAGTATTTCCAAAATTTATGTTGTTGATTTGTCAAACTCAGAGTGCTTGAGAAAAAGTGGTCTCTTGCCATCTTTATTTCGGTTTTTAAGTGGCGCGAAAGCTCATTGAGCGCAGCGGATTTCTTTTTATGTTTGCAAAGTCGTTGTACTTTTCTTTTTAGGTGAATTATGTTTCTCGTAATCCACGGCGTTTGGCGCTTAGTTTTCTTTAGCTTAGTAGGTATAAAGGTTGATTCACAATGCGTGGTTCCAGATTTTAGTTTGCTCCATAGATCCACGACACCCGATGACGTATTAAAGAAATCGTCTTGTGATGCTTCAATAAAATCTATAACACTTTCGTCATTCGCTCCGTAGTAATGTTTAACTGATATGCGTGTCGTTGCGTGCAATACGCGGCCGCCCATGCCATGAAATGTCAACAGAAGGAGCTTGTGATCAGATATTCCCTCTTCAATACTTACCTGTGGTGTTAATGAGCCAGACACAAATGCAAGATCAAGCACTGAACATACCGACCCGTGGATGCGAGTCGGTTCTATCACCAGCTGTGTCAACGAGTGACTAAACATAACGTCAAAAAGTATATCCGAACCTTTCACAGCAGTATTTCTCATGGCAAAAGTGCCCCAGTTCATTCCTGGCATATTAAAATCACCAGTAAGTATTAGTTTCGTTCGCTCACCTACACAGCCGTGAAGAAAGTTCTGTAGCTTTACAAGGTATTCATCAGGAGCACCCGGAAACCAGTATACATCACCAATCAACACAGGGACGTTATTAATAAGGATTGAACACTACACACTTTCGGTACCAGAAATGCCACTTTCTTTTTGAAGACGTGTTCCGTTTTATGGCGATGGCCACGCCCCCGCCACGGCCTTCCGATCTGTACGAAGCAGTGCGTATGCAGGTGGCACTATCTCTGAGTCGCGAATATCAGGGTTTAGCCACGTTTCCGTAATGACCACTACATCAGGTCCGTACAAAAGCAACAGTTCTTCCAACTGCTGTGTTTTGTTTACGATACTTTTTGCATTAAAGCAAAGCAGCGTAAGTGGCTCTTTTGTTTTGATTCACGCTTGAGAAGTGCTTGCCTTCTTGTGACCATGGGTACGAGCACGTTTTACAGCTAACATTTTATTTTCTATCTCATTCCATGTGAAGCATTCTCCGTTGATTTTAAGTTTATCGTAAACTATAGTGTCACCGTATCTCCGTTACTGCGATTCAGCGCAGACCCCTGCCACAGCTTCCTCCTTGTTTCACGAACAAACTGAGAATAGTCTTCCGATACAGATATGGCTGTATTTTTTTAGTTTATAACAGTTTCGTAATACCAGCATTTTTTTTTCTGTAAAATCATAGAAGCGCAATATAACCAGTCGGTCGCGGTTAGGCTTCCGAAGACCAAGCCTGTGCACACGCTCAACAGCTTTCACTTCGATGCCCAACATTTCAGAAAATATCTCTCGCGTCACAAGTTGTTGCATCATTTATGGTTTTTGTTCTGTGTCTTTAAGTCCATAATTAATGATATTGTTTCGGCGGCTTCTATCTTCTAGTTCTTCGATTTTGTTATCCATTTCAGTGAACTCACTGCGCGTAGCCGATACGGTTGCTCCACATTTTTCTGTGTTCACCTGACATTGCTTTAATGACGTAAGGGTACTTTCAATCTGAGATAGTCTTAGCTAGACATTTTTAAGATCCGTCTCAAGAGCTGTATGACATGTCTTAAGCTCATTGACGGCTTTATTATTTGATCTATTTTGTCAAGACCTGGGTTCTCTTCTACGTCACCACTCAGTTGCAATAACAAAAATAACACGCGAACACACTGCAGGTAGCAAAACAACATGTACTGTGGGCTTGGCAGCACAACTAGTCCAACGTAACTAGCTTTAGTACATTTAACAAAGGACCGTTTATCACCAACCTGTATAACGAAGAGCACGTAGTTTATGATGCCCCGAACGGTGCCACCAAGCCCAGTGAAGCGCGCGCGGGTCATGGTCGGCCTTTTATGCAGTCCCGCTGATGTGCCAGATGTCGCTGGTGCGCCAAAAGGATCCTCCGGACGTGACGTGCGAAGCGTCGCATCATGATGGGGTTCTTCTGCCATGCTGATAGCGGTAGCAGCGTCGTCCCAAGTTGCACGTGTTGGATACTTGATGACATCGGCGTTGTGGCGGAATGACCACAACAATCCAGCAGGAAAGCACGTTCAGTCCCGTGAAAGCCAAGGCATACCTGTTCAACGAACAGCACGTAGTTTAGCATGATGCTCCGAACGGTGCCACCAAGCCCAGAATATCGTATGGTTATACAATCGCTCCGTGGTGCATAGCGCATTATATTAGTCTGCGTAAAATTTCGTCTACTCTTTGTATGAGACTATACTGGCGCGAGTAAAACATTTAGTGTAAAAGTGACTTTAACACTCGCGCATATTGGTTAAGAACTTTCCATAGTAGCTGAGTAGAAGAAAATAACAAAAAAGAGGGACCTAGGCATGCGGTGCCCCAAGCAATTGTATAAGCCGTAGAAGAGCCCGAAAGCGCGTGATATGATCTGATAGCTTAGCAGATACTGCTGCTACAAAGCGGCTATGTACCTCATAAAACGCGAATTATTACCATTGAAACTTATATGACTTTTTGTAAAGGCCATTCCGTTGATTTGTTGTTGCACTGATGTGTTTAAAAAATGGCCGGGTATATACTGCGCGCTTCGCTGAAAATGTCGCCTAAAGACAATATAGTCTTCTGCCGGCCGTACTAAACGTGTCCTGGTCTCATCCGCGTGACATATCGACGCCATCTGGCAGTAGCGTCGTGAAACACGAGCTTGTGCAGAAACAAGGAATACTGCCAGTTGGCAGCACCATAGCGTCGGCAGAGGACTTTTTCGTGCAAAGCGTCGAATCTTTAGCGCAGCCTAAGAAACACTGAGGGTCGTTAGAATGACGCATATACGTATTTTATAGTATATGAACACATCACGTAATACTTACGTACTGATACTGCGCCTCAGATATGCGTAATATTTGCTTTCTGATCCACAATGTTCACAAGTATGAATGCAGCCATCAGTTAGGCATGGCCGGCAGTTCAGCAAGTGCTTAAAGATTGGCCAGGGGGCCGAATAATGAGATAGACAACATTTCTGCGTTCAAGTATCCCAATAGATTATGTATCCTCAGGTCGAATCTTACTTATGTTGGGACGGTATTATGTTCTCCCATAGTAAATCGTTAACCACTTTGTCTAAATACACAGACTATCGTCCTTCGAGAGGTATTTTGAGTCGTGGGGCACCCGACGTTTCTCTGGAAGTGGGGGGAGGAGATTAGTGAAGTTAACCCATTTGGCAGACCGGCTCAATTTTGTAAAACAGAGGGGACATGGTAGTGAGAGAATTAGAAAAAGGAGAATGCACCCTTTCGTAAAACTAGCCGTATTTTCTGTGTTGATGATGGGAGAGAGTACTATCCTGTTGATACATTTTTTCTCTTTCAAGTCATTCCTACTGCCGTGGCCGTGACTGTAGTTTTTTTTTTTTTTTGCAGAAGACGTGAGTTACGTGTTCTCGACAGAGCAGGTTAAACTTTTCAAATGTTCGCCTTTACGTCCTCTTTAAGAATAAAACCCTTTTTTCTATCTTTTTCTGACGGACAGTGTTGAGACATAGTTTGGTCGTGACAATGCAACAACGCTGGCCTGTGAACAGAACAGGGGAAGAGAGAAGTTCTGCAAGCCTGGTACGCACGTCACGACGCCTCCACGTGCATCACCTTCCGTGGTCTCGGGACGTTAGCACGGACCTGTAAGTTGAGTAAACTTGTCGGCCTTCCCTTATTTCTGTCAGTATAGGCGAAAACGCAGTTGGCTTAGGTGGCATATTGTTTGTATACCTTTTATTGCTCAGTAATTTTTTTACGTTGAAGTGATTTTTTTATTTTGTGCTTGAGGCTGTTCGTTTTGAAGAAGTACACGCTCATTCAATAACTAGTTTCAAAAGTGTAAACTATGGGAAATACCAAAACAGAGCGGGCATTGTAAATTAACAAAAAACTAAGAAAACAATGCCAACTTATCTCGAAAATTATTGTCAAGGGAGGTGAAGCTACGCTTTTCTTAAGTGGACCCTGAAACACTTTTACAACTAAGCTTGGAACGGATTCAGAGAGAGAGAGAAACAACTTTTATTGAAACGGCAAGTGTTAGAGGAGTTGACTCCCCTCCCTTAGATGGCAGCTAGGAGTCCTTGGGCCCTAGCGGCATCTTCGGCTTGCCTGATGACCTGTAGTTGGTCCTCGATGCTTGAGCTTAGCAGCGCGGTCTCCCACTGCTCCGTATTCATGTATGTGTTTGGCCCCTTCACGATGTTGGGGCAAGCCCAGATAATGTGTTTGAGGTCCGCCCGCTGATTGCAGTGTCTACATCTGTCTGAGTAGAGGTCCGGGTAACAATGATTATAAGCGATTGGGTTTGGGAACGTGTTTGTTTGTAATAGGCGCCACGCTGTCGCCTGCTGCTTATTTAATGAGGAGTGTGGTGGCGGGTAATGCTGCCTCCCTAATCTGTAGTGCTTGGTAATTTCGTTGTAACTGAACATGCGGTCTCTCTCCGCACGCGGGCTCCGCGTCATTCCTGCCCCTGCTCGGCTCGCTAACTCTCGAGCTAGGGTGTGTGCGGTTTCATTGCCCGGGAGGGAGGAGTGGGCGGGTTCAGGAAAAGAGGTTATTGCATCACGAATTGAACGCTGCCAAAATTTTAAAACCTGTCCAGTAGGAGCGGAGTTACAATGACTTGTCAAAGATTGCAATCGCATGCTCCCTTCTCTCGTCCCGACGAAAGCGCTGAATTCTAAGCAAAAAGGAATAGCATCGGCAAAGAAAATACGTCACGTGCATCTCGTGACATTGCACACATTTTATTCCATTTTTTTTCTTCGAATACGCAGCTTTTTTGGGTGATCGTGCGCGTACGCGTGGCCAAGTCGCAGCCTCCCGCGGTGATCCTTGCAGCGACCGAGCGCGCCATGTTCAAATCAGCCAATGGCTGATAGATGGCTTTCTACAATGGGTTTTTTGAGTATTCTCCGTCATTTGTCGAGAGAAGAGAAAGCTATTACCAGCTGACTTTGATAATTTATTGTGAATTCCAGGCCGCGTGCTGTGCTTCAATATTTAGCTTGCGTGTTCTCGGTAGCCTTTACTACCGATCGGCAGCGTTTTCTGACCATGCTCAAAAAGTGTTGCAGGGCTTTTTTAAAGACAGGCCGCAACTGCAAGGGCTTACTTTGCTGGAAGTACGGTGGTGAGGGCGTACTACCATGTGGCTGTAGTAATCAGAACTAATATTTGATAAAATTATATCAGGAGGGGCATTCCTGATGCTGCCTTCAAGAGTACTGAAATTGAATTATTTTAGTAAAAACTAGCTTTTGTTGTTGTAATATCAATTAAAAATATATATATAAGAAAGCTTGGGCAGTTTTGTACTTTGTTCATGTCAAACAGGTGTGTTTTTATCATGTAGCGGCTGTCTGACGCTGGAGTACATGCGATCTGCTTCTTGTTATTGAACGCTCATCCTATCTTCTTTTTTTGTGTGTGAGGTCGGTTGTAGAAGTTGGTTCTTCTCATAGACTCGCAGACTGTATAGGATTTAATGAGTGTGCATGGCTTCAGTGTGCTCCGTTTTCGTGCATCTCGCATGACTTGCAGTTCACATGTATATTTATTTTTTTTGCTGAATTATGCAGGAAGCAATCAGCTGAACCCTTGCGCCATCGATGAATCTGATGGATGGTCCTTCGCGAATAGTGAAAAGTTGTTCCTGTTGTCCGCTCTTTCTTCGTTTGTCGTGCACCGTTTTTCAGCATTCTAAACTTTATTTCAAATCACTGCGCTTAAAACTAGTGTGCTGTTGATTTTATGTGATCTGGTTTTTTGTGTGTTTTGTTTTCAGTGGCTTTTTGCATGTGCGCTTCTTATCTTTTTCACCGAAAGGCTGGGTCATCAATCAGAAACTGCAACTTATTTTGAATAAATCAAACAATAAGAACTCAAGTGTTTTCTTCAATTTCATGTGCTAGAGCTGCGTGAAAAAAATTATAGAGTAACTCTGCAGTGCTTGCATGAGAATTGAGGCTTCCTTCATCTAACCAATGCGTGAAGCGATCAGCATACAGTAAATATACAGTGGAGCAAACACTAAAAAAAATACGGATCTACCTCACTGAAACTCTGTCCGGACGAAACAAGTACACTAGTAAAATACTCCTGACGTGCCACAAAAAAGCTCCGAATAGCCGGAGTGAAAAATCCATGAAACATGCTCTGGAGGTTCCACGTAATCGCTCCGCTCAGCTGAAGGGAAGTGCCATTAAAAAGTACTCCGGTGGCGCCGCGCATCTGTTCCAGTTGGTCAGAGTAAAATATCCGTTAAAAGTACTCGAAGTTCGCCACGCAATTCATCCGGCCAGCCGGAGAAAAAAAAACATTGCTCCAAAGGGCTGGAGTGAAAATAGCTCCGAATACGGGGGACGCTAGAGGACAGGTGTTTTGTTCCGACGCCAGATTATTATTTTTTTTCAGTGTAGCATCGTGTCCCATGTACGCTGCTCCAAGTCTACGTAAATTTACATAATATCAGTCAGCGTTCTGTTAAGACGTTCGGTCAGGCAATTTGTTTGCGGGTGATAAGCAATTTGTTTACTGTTGCAGGTGTGGGTAGCGTTTACCACGAACTGCAATAAATCGGCTGCAAATGCCGTTCCTCGGTCTGTAATAACAACTTTAGAGACACCATGTCGTAGTATTATAGAGGAGATGAAGAAATCTGCTACTTCAATGGCTGTCCCTCTGACCAAGGAGGCTGTCTCGGCATATTGGGTTAAGTAATCTGTTGCTACTACAATCCATCTTTTCCCTAATGATGATGGCGGAAATGGACCAAGAATATCCATTCCTACTTGTTCTAATGGAACTTCGGGGGGTTCTATCAGATGGAGGAGGCCTGCCGGTTTTAATGGAGGCGCCTAGAGGTTCTGGCAATCGCGACGAGTTCTGCCGTAATGCTGTACCGTACTCAATGGCCAGTATAGTATTTGACACAAATGCTAGTGAAGGTTCGACGCACTCCCAGGTGTCCTACACCTGGGATCGGATCGGCAGTGTGCCATATGTCAGTCGCATGGACTCTCGTCTGAGGTGGGGGTGGCGTGAACCGTGGTTCGGGTAGATGCGTAGGCGTCATGATGAAGCTACGTCCAGGTGTTCCTCTTAGCACCTCGGCATACGAGATCGCTGGCGACGCTTGAGGCTGCCCTTTAGGCTGCTGCTCACGAACTGCGTGCCTGACTTCTTCATTGGCCACTTCGTCCAATCAGGAAATTCTTGTTGGGTTAGTTTTTAGCTGCTGCCTCTGGAGGTCTTCGCGAACCACGGATCGCACAAGATCTCGCAAGACATCGATGCTATTTCTGAATACTGCGGGCACTCCTTCCACAGAAGCGACATTCACTTCTCGGTCTTGCACGCTGTTGGAAAGTCTTTTCCACAGTTGTCGCCTCGGTGCGGAATTGAGCGACGGTGCGTGTAGAGATTCGAACCAAACCAGCAAAGAAGCTCCTGCCTGGCACCATGCATGAGATGCCGAAGCTTCATGCCCTGGCTCATGTTTGGATCAGCCCGGTGAAACAAGCGGTCCATATCTTCAAATGCCACGCTTTCGTTGTTCCGCTGGCTTTTCGCTTGCAGAGCGGCCTCGGCTCTTTTCTTGCAGTCTGTATGCGGCAATGTAGCCAGCAGCTACCGGGGGAAATCGTCTCATGACCGGAAAGCACCTTCATGGTTTGCGAACCACGTCCGGGTACTGTCTTCCAACGCGTAATAAACGTGGCGGAGCTCAAGGTCTTCAGCCCATTCGTTGCAATCGGTGACGCACATGCTCGGAACCCGCAAGCCAATATTCGGCATTTTCATACGCGTTGCCGTGGAAAAATTCGGGTACCCGGGGTTGATAAACGATGACTTGAATTGCAGCAACTGGGGGTGCCATTTCGGTACGGCCGTGAATCCAGCAGGATCAGACAAAAGAAATACTGGTGGCCAGCGCTGAGCCGTGATATGTTACGTGGACTCCGGAAGGTAGTACCGCCTTGCTTTGGAACTATACCACCACTTATGCGAAAACGTGAGGGATGGCTGCGCACAGATGCACGATTGTTTTGCTGTTGCTTCTGCTGTTTACCGCGGAATCATTGCTGAGTTCCAGTGACACGATATAGATGCAACACCTTCACTGAGTAGAGCAGGAAAGAAGCCCGCTACAAGAACACGTATCTGGTTTGTTACTGCCCGCTTAAGCCATGGTAAGGCCCCGCCGTGGTGGTCTAGTGGCTAAGGTACTCGGCTGCTGACCTCGCAGGTCACGGGATCAAATCCCGGCTGCGGCGGCTGCATTTTCAGTGAAGGCGAATATGCTGAAGGCCCATGTACTCAGATTTGGGTGCACGTTAAGGAAACCCAGGTGGTTAACTTTGCCGGAGCCCTTCACTACGGCGTCTCTCGTAATCAAATGGTGGTTTTGGGACGTTAAACCCCACAAATCTATGAGCCATGGGCAGTACAGTAATATGTATAGGATTTTAAGCAGGCAGTGCAGTAAAAAACCGACTGCTCGAGCTGCACAAACATTCAGGGCCACTGGATCGCACATCAGCGTCCCACCATTCGTTGAAAGCAACGCTTCACATTCATTAAATAAATTATAATAATAAAGACGAAATAACAATTGAGCGTTCCCAAACCATCTCTCGCCTCGAAAAGCTGACGCAGGCAGTGTTTTCTAGTAAAAACCGACTGCTCGAGCTGTACAATTATTCACCGGCCACCCATGCAGACACTGGATCACACATCAACGTCCCACCACTTGTTCCAGGCAATGCTTCCCCTTCATTCAATAAATAAGAATAATGAAGACGAAATAACAAAAATTCCCTGGTCATACCCAATTACGCATTATTCGTGCAATATGTCCCCCCCCCCCTCGTGACGCATTCTAGTTCCCCTCGTGAGAAGATATGGGCAGCATTTTTTAAAGACCTACACCAGCATAAACTCTGTAAAGAGAGAGTGAATAGGATGGTCAATAAGTGCATCTCGTGTCAGTATTAACCTGTACTGTGACATGGTTACGTAACTGAATCGAGTACACGATCAAAGGTGGGTGCAAAATACGTTGGGACGCAGATATTATACAGTGTATAAGGCTAACCAGGCTCGATCTGTGCGAGAAACTCCGGCAAAGGTAGCGTGGTATGCACAAGGCGCATGCAGTTGCACAAAACCCTGTGCTTTCGTCCATCCACTATCCAGAGCACACCAAGCACGCACCATTTGCGCGATCCCTTAGTTCCTCGCTGTCCATACTGTCCTCTCATCGATCCGAACAGGCAACGCTAGCGTGTATATCCGCAACAGCCGTCGGTCCACACACTCGAGCATGCCACGAGTTATTACCGGGATCTACACTCTCTCCGCGACAGACAAAGCGGGGGTTTAGACGACGGAAGGGGCTAAAAGGGGAGCAGGGAATGCGGAGGATGGAGGGGGTGTCACAGTGGCTTGCGAGACAACTTAGATGGCTGCCGGGTTAGGTCGACAGGGGGTTCTGGTGGTGCGCGCCGCTATCTCTTGCCACGGCCCAAGGGTCACCACCGCCCCTGTCAAGTCCGGGTATCTCGTAAATCAAGCCTCCCGACCGTCCGTGCGAGCGAACTGCTACATCAAACAGACGCACGCAAGTGGCTGCGGTGGACACTGGTCAGTCGGGCAGCAGCAGCGCTTGGACCCAGCCGGCCACGCGTCCGGTCAGTCAGGTTGTGTGAGCAATGGCGGGCGCGATTCGATTACGGACCTCCAAATTGCCGACCGCCACGGCCACGCCATCGCTCGGAGAAAGCGATCCCTGCGCTCTTTTTTTTCGTGTGCGAAAGACAAGGCTTCCCTTTTCCCGACACGGTATTGTCCCTCTACGGTCTTCCCTGCCACAAACTTTCTCTCTCGTTCTCTTTGTGTGTACGGGTAGTACAAGTGTGCGACCGAGAAGCGAGTGGGTTTTCGGACTGCTAGTCTAAGTTGTTTGCATTGTGCGTAGTACGTATACTGTGAACGAGATACATGGCGTGTTTAGGGGAGGAGAGAGGGAGGAGGGTGGTGCCCAACATCTATGTATGAACGACAAGGTCCCGGTCAATGGGTGAGATAGGGCTTAAGTGGCGCACACCGTATCCGCTCCAGGCGGGTATACATTACTGACACTGTACCGGAGACGGCAGCTTAAGTTACAGCGTTTGTGTGTTCATAGCTGAATCTACAGTTTACCGATGGTCTTTCATCTCGTCACACTCGGGAGTCATAGTGTAACGTTGCGGGTTGCGCTGGATTCCTTCTTCTGCGCTTTCTATACAACGAGATTGTTAACTGTATGGCAGCTAAAGTGCGCCCTGCGACACGCTGGAAGAACCATCGTGTCGAATTGACGCTGCTAGACGGCGTACTTCCGCATTTAGCCCGTTCGTTGTTCGGTATTCTCCCGTCCTCTTTCCGGACGAGTGACCGCGTGCTCTGCTTGATGAGAACCCCCACTTGTTCTGCTTTTGGAAATGGCGGGTTGGCTTCGGGGAAAAAAAGGTAGATGGGGACAGGCAGTGAGGTCGAGCGTGCGCACTCAGGGGTGTGCTCTCATCGCTGCCGTGCCCCACGTAGAATGCTTTCCCAGCGATTAACCCTTTCAGATCGCATTGCGTTTTACGATGACGATCGAGTGTACGAGAGACTGAAGGAGAGAATGGCTGAGTAAGTGCGACGCTCGGCAGATTCGCTCGCACTGTTGCTGTGGAATGAGTTTGCGCGTGTTCTAATCTCTAGCTAGATATCCTGTATAGTGTTAGACGCAGCTATGCATATTTGTTTCTTTTTGGCACATAGTTGTGGAATATCTCACGAAGAGGTGAATGACCGCGTTGCAATTCTTTTAGTTGCGTTCTCAGTAGTAGAATTGATCGAGCGATACCAATGAGGTTTAAATACTCCTTGAACGATGAACGAAACAAAGGAACACCATCAGTGAGGTTAGCATTGGGAGACCACTTATTTAGCGACAAGACGTAGGGCTGAATATCGTTATTTGCACAAGTCCCGCGTGAAATATTGGAAGAAAAAGAAACAGCTGAGAAAGTTGCCTATAAGAAGCGATGACGAAGATGCATGAAATAGACGGGCGAAGGAGTGATTACTTTATGTATGGATACTTCTGCGTACCTTTGATATCATCATATCACATGTACGTCCGTGATGCGCGAACTATACCGAATGATACTACGGTATACTACGCGTTCCGCGATGGTTAACAAGCAGTGGTCAAAGCTGTGGCAAGGGCGCAATAAATAACAAGTGGCTCTGGGATAGCAAGCCCATTTAGAGATGGCGATACTTAATGTTAAGTCATCGTATGTATTGTTTTAAATAGGTGATGAGTGAAAATATTGCTTGGTGTACTTCAGTACGCCTCCTTCCCGTGTCAGCATCAGAAGCTGTCCTCTGCCAGCGTAATGCTATTATACAAGTGAGAATCCGTAGCGAGGCTTCCGACAACCAGCTTCTTCAAGATTGAGATGAACGAAGTATATTACGACTTGACATCTTTCATCACGTCTACGTGTCTTTCCAACGAAGCTCCACGAACCTATCGTTTTATGCAGTGTTTGATTTACTCGGACTAAACTGGAGAGATAACAAAAAAGACAGGCAGTTGATGACACGATACCGAACTATGTGTTCTTGACATAATTCCGCGGACACAAGTTCTAGAACTCTGTACAAAAGTAAAAAAAAATGGTGGAAGTAATATAGAACCAATTGATGTGACCCTTATTGGCCGGGCGACAAAAGGCAGTGTCTTTCTTGTTGAACCGAAGACATCTGAGCGACCGTCTGTAGACTGGATGTACTCCCCCAAGTGTGCTCGTGATTCTGTGCATCTCTCTTCCCTTCTATTTTTCTGTCTCTCTTTTCACCCACACTATCCCTTGCCCGGGCAGGGTAGCAAACGGATGTGCATCTCTCCCTGCCTTTTTCTACTCCTCTCTATCTTCTTTTTTTTCTTTCACACCGTTGTTCCCGTGGCTGTCGTCAGGCGCGACAGCCTGATTGTCATCAGTGTCATCACCCAAGCTGGCTTATATATATATATATATATATATATATATATATATATATATATATATATATATATATATATATATATATATATATATATGTATATATATATATATATATATTATATATTTATATATATATATATATATATATATATATATATATATATATATATATATATATATATATATATATATATATATATATATCGCGCGTTTCCCGTACACCTCGCCCAAGCTCATCAGCAGACTCGCTTTCAGCTTGATGAGCGTGAGAAAACGTGTATCAAGCCGGGGAAGGGGAAGGAGGGGGTCCTCTTGTAGACCACACAGTACCGCATACTCCCGTCGACAGAAACCAGGCTTTCGCAATAAAACGCTTTCCTTGTAACGCAGCGTTCTTGTTTGTTTTGTTTCGCCCCTGCCAGTTTATTCTACCCGATTTCTGCAACGTACCGCGGGTTATCAGGTGAAAGACGCTTATGTAGAAGGTGACGAGTGGAGCAGCGAATCGGGGTCGGGAGCTCTGATCAGGGCGGTGAACTCTCCTGTCCCGGCGAATAATCTTATCGCGCTTTAAAAAGGCACTCGGTGCGTCCTTGCTTCAAGAAGGTTGCGGGCCGGTGTAAAAATGTCGAACTGGGTGGGGAGCGCGCCTATCGAGACCGCGCAAATGAGCCCACCATACGTGCCCCTCTTCCCAGGGTCCCCCATCGTGGGCCCCACCACCAGTTTGCTACTTAGAAAGAGAGGTGCTGACGCGTTCACAACAAACGGTGCTGACAAACCCGTGGTCGCTCTATCTGCATGTCAGGTCAAAACACCAAGTTCTCGCTGGTTTTTGCGAAAGCATCATTCTACTGAACGTTAAATGAACCACGCTTATGCTGTGTCTAAACTGCGACAACGAAATTCAAATGCGACAATATTGTAATAGAAACCATGTCGCGCAATTCGCAGAATCTCTGTGTCACAATATGTGTTTCACGCGCGTAAACTAATAATCAGGTCACGCAAGAAAAGAATAGGATAACGTCAGTTGTACATCTTATCGCGATGCTGTGAAGCTCACCAGGAATGTAAGACGTGACGTAATGGTAATCCCTATGTCTAGTTTTGCAGCTCTTTATTCACTTACGTCCGATTAATGTTTGATTGTTACGGTATGAATGTTGGATTGTTACGAAGAGCACGTGCGACCTCAAACAAATAAAAGATAAAACTGTTACGCGCCCTTCTTAGCGCTTCGCTCGTTTTCCGAAGCCGGAGTTATCGCAAGATAAACCGAAACTTCAATCTTCTTCATGACAGAATGTCACATTTAACATTCGCGTACCTAAATTGAATCTAAGCTTCACATAAACACTTGCGATGCTTTCTGGTGCTGCGCGAGCCCAAATGACGATGTGGGTCACGCCATAATGAGAGACTCTTCATTAAATTTGACCACTTGGTTCTCCTTAACACGAATGTGAATATAAATACACAGCTGTTTCTGAATTCAATTGGCACCCACTGAAATGCGGCTGCTGTGTCCTGAGAGAGAGATAAAGATGCAAGGAAAGGCATGGAGGTTAACCAGACGCACATCCGGTTTGTTACCCTGCACTTGGGAAGGGATGAAGGGGAGAAAAGAGGTTGCAGAGAGATAAGAAGGTACACACAATCACGAGCACACTCGGGGGAGCACACACAGTCTACAGGCGGTCGCTCAGGTTTGTTGACTTTAAGTAAAGTAGGAGTGCTTTAGTCGCTTTTTGCGCAAATGAGGCAGATGCCCAAGGTCCTAGAATCTTCTGCACACAAAATTGTCTGGAGTCAAATTGATTCAAAACCATCCGAAGCTGGCATCGCTGTGTGTCGTAGCAAGCGCTGCTGCACAGGACGTGTTCAATGGTCTCTTCAGCTCCGCAGTAGTCGCATGTAGAGGTGTCTGCCATACCAATGCGAAAGGAGTACATCTTTGTGAATGCAACACCCAACCAAAGGCGGCATAACAGTGTCGCATCGGAGCGGGAAAGTTGTGATGGTAGCTGTATCTTGAGCAAAGGATCCAGTTCATATAATTGACACCTTTGGAAGCTGGTAGATGACCAGAACGTGCGTGTAAGATGTCGAGCTAGCAGGTAAATTTGTCTTGCTGCATTGTGAGACTCTTTATGTCCTCCGAGATGGTGATTGCGTGGTGTGTATCTTGGAGGCCATGCGACTCTTGCTTTGTATCAAAAACCTGTATGCACCATTCATGCGCGCACACTGGTACGAAATACTGTGTGTGTGCGTGTGCGTGCGTGCGTGCGTGCGTGTGTGGGGGGGGGGGTGCGGACAAGTTTTGACCAGCTGGTGTCGGTTAACATGCATCTTTAAGAGTTACATCCTCCTTACTGCCTTTACCCTGCGGGTTATATGAGTCGTCATGACCTGCAATCGAACCGGTACTCTCTTGTTGAGCAGAGCAACGCTATAGCCGACAGGCCACCACGCCGCTTCAAGCGCAGTCGAAATATCGAAGAATTCCCTTCGCGCCCTCTGCACTCTGCAATGGCACCTATGATGTGTCTCACCACTATAAACACAGAACAGTGCACCTGGCCGCACACTTATCACGCCTCTCAATCTACGCGATATATGCCTGTTTATATAACACCCGCCACCCAGTGCTGCTGCTGCTGCCACGCTTCAAACAAACTGCCTGGTTTTCTGGCACCCCGAGACAGGAGATACCGCGCGAAAATATACGCCGCATACTTGCTCCTCAAACGACTTCGAGTCGTGCACGTTGTGTGGCGCACCGCCACACATTGCGCATCAGATTCAGCGAGGCCCATACGCGATGACGCGACGGTGACCCGAGATCTAAAGGTCGCAGAAGTCCCAGCCCTGCAGCAAGGGGCGGAGATCTCGCGAGAAAAAGAAGCCGTCTTTCGACGCCGTTTTCAAAGACGACGACCTCTCTGAAGACCCTTATCTCTCCTAATTCATACCACCACCGCGCAGCAGCAGCAGCAGCATCCGCCATCTTGCGGCGCAGCTTTGCCAAAACGGCTGCGCTGTCGGACACATTTCGAGCCGCTATCTACACAATTTAGCCCCTTGCTTCGCAGAAGATGCCGTCTGCTATACAGCGAGCAGACGAAGTGCAATGGAATGCAGTTGGCGCAACGAAGAGCGCGCAATCTTCTTCACTGCTATTGGTCTTGACCGCATCGCGCGCGTATATTGCTGCGGACACCAGGCATCCACTAACCACGCACACGGTCGGGTATAGTCGATCGCGGCCGAGATAGACGCTTCGACGGGGTCTCCGCAGATTTATATTCTTCCCCCGTGACTCTGTGGGTGCTCGGACTGCGCCGATTGCGGCTTGCGATGAGTCCGGCCGGAAAGGGACATTGGCTCGAGTGGCGGGGCATGGGCCGAGATGGTCCACCGTCGGCTCCGCGGCCGTTCTATACATGATGTGCGTATGCACGCGCAGCATTTTTCTATAAAGGAACCGCCATTAGGCCTCAGCATGGAGAGGTGTATAGCCGCGAACGTATAGACGCGAGCACACAAACAGAAGGCATTTAAACAAATGCATGCACCAGCCGCATATGTCCATGCACAGTATACCTTCATACATACGAACAGGAAGTCACCAGCCAGAACACGGACACAAGCATATCTCGTGTGGACAAAACACTGACGAATACACAGAAACATAACTACATATATACGTGCGCGCGCATAACCCACGAGTTCACGCGCAGCACCTGAAGTAGCTGGGCGTCAGAGCACGGACTTTTGGCCCGGGCCTCTCGAAGCCGCCTGCATGTGCGAGTTGGCATGGCTGTGGGTAGCGGTCTCTTGCCGTTGTCTTCAGTAGGGCTGAGCTGTTGCTGTGACCACTCTTCACTTGCGTTTAAAGGGTGCCGAGTTGCACATTGTAGTGATACAAAACTATCTGTATATGGCCAATTGATAGTATCGATAGCTGTTTTTAAGCTATGAATGGCATCACTATCGAATGCATTACAGATAATGCAATAGATAGTACCATTGGTAGCATTATTTCACGTAGTACTATGGGTTGTGTCGGGAACAATTAGGCCATTGTTGGCCGGTGATATTACCAAACCATTAACGACAACCTACTTACTGTAATGCTCAGTTTATTTATGAAGGATATACTAGCGAAAGAAACAAATTATGTTCGCAGCGGAAGTGCCTAATCATGTCCTTAGTATTTAATATTGAAAAGCAATTAGCTAACTTAATTCTTGATATTTTATTGTTGCAAAACCCCCAATATTACTGCTCAGTATTTTTACTTTGAAATCGCAGAGTGCAATATAAGTTTGAAGCCACACAGTGCTGCTTCATGTAGCAACTTCCTTTCTGCTACAGAAGAACAGCTCAACTTAATTTTGATGTGTTAGCGAGGCATCCTGATGAAAGAATATGAGGATCTGTCAGCTTTGTTGCCCCGGTTCAGGCTGCTTCTCCTGCTCCACCATTTACCACGCACTCGAGCAACAATGTTTATGCTGTTTTCGCCGCAGAACTTATCGATATGGAGTAGCCGAGGTAGTACAGGACTCAACCTCTCCACAGCAAAACAGACGGAACAGAACAGAACAGAAGTTTATTCTGCAAAGAGTTCGCGCGGTTGATTTTATACCGTCGATACTGTAATACAAAGCTTGCTATCGATAACGCTATCAATATTTTTTGGACGATCGATTGTTCGGTAGTCAATCAACTATCGATAGTATCTATAGTCCTATCGAAAGTTATATATTACTATTACAAAAGGAACGAAACAAACAAAATTCTGGTCACGTGTTTCTTTATGTAACGTCACTTTCAAGATTTTGCAATTGTCTGTTGTGGGTTGTTTTGCTGAATACCATTTGCTCTGCAAGTTCTACTGAGACCCCAAGCATTGTTTGACTACACAATTCTTCATTGCGTTTGATTGTTATGAGCAGTATTCAGCTAGGAGACGGATGAAGAGTGAATGCATTTTTTGGGCGACTCATGGACTGTGGTAATTAAAATAAATAGCAGAGGAAAGGCAGCAACGTTCTGGCATGAATATATTAAAAGATTAGTTGGCACATGTTAGGGTGAAAAAAGAAAACAGTGCGAACAAAACATAGATGGTGGCGTGAAATTAATAACTCCCAATAAAATAATCCTAATTATTATGACAGAGTTATCAGCTCGAGGCAAGAAATACTTTTGTCCCTTTCGGGCGAAGCAGACATACGCGTCAATAACGTATGACCGTGTGGTCTGCACACCCTTTCGTGTCTACCACTCATTGTCGTCTTATCGTAGCCTCGCATTAAGCTGTTTCTCTGGATGTGGCATCTTTGCTATTAGTCGAACAATTGAGCCAGGATGTTTTGGTATTGACGTGCTTGCGCTCGGGCGGATTGATTTAGCCAGTCTCGACTTGGCTCACCGTGAGAGTAGTACGTTTGACGTCATGGGTAACGTGACTTCTTGGGGAAATCGTATATCCCCGGAGGTGAGCAGGGTGTTAAGTTTGGCCTGGAAATTCGTCTGAGCAGACGCCTTTGGGCGTAAGCCGATCCACTGGTGAGGCCCTCAATTCCTTCGGCGCCCAGTCTGACAGACGCTGTCGAATATTTGAGCAATTATCCAGACCAAGCAGCAAGCAAAGGCGAGTTCCCGTCCTTCAAATGCGGACCCTTTTGTCGTCCCTTCAAGCAGCAGCGTGACTGATGGCCTCGTCGGCTCATCGGGCTACAGGAAAGCTGGCGTGGCCGGCGCCAGAGCTGACGGCGGAGCGGCGCTTCTTTAATCCTCAGTCAAGTAGCCGACCGGCCGACTGCCTATGCCCGCCAGGCATTGTCCCTGCTGGCCGGAGGAGGAGACGTCGTGTCGCCGCGACGCCACGACGGAAGAAGGCAACAGGGACGGCGTCTTCCTGAAAGAGACTGCGATGGCCACCACAGATCGCCCCGCTAATTGGGCGAGCTGTGCGGCGGACCCTTTGAAGTATGCTACCAGGATCGTGGGAACTCTCGAATAGCGGCACACACACGACGAGGAAGAGCCCTGCTGCAGCCACCACAGTGCAGTGTTCATGTGGACCGTTCATGCTTGTCCCCCTCACCTGTTGTGTGTGTGTGATTGGTGCTCCATTCGGAGAGGAGGAGCCCGACAGGGCTTAAAACGACGCCGCAGAGTGCTGGACGTCGCTCTGAACTATGTAACGTTCAACCACCACGCTCGTGGGTTGGGAAACCACTATCCCTTCTTTTCTGTAAATATGTGTAAATAGTGACATAAACCATGTTCTGTTTCTCGTATCCTCCAGCGTCCTTCCTTATGCCATCATCATCTGCCACTTCCTCTTCCAACCAACTGGTGGCAGCGGTGGGATGCCATCATCAGCGACCATTCCTTCCCAACCTTTACAACTGGTGGCAGCGGTGGGATGCCATCAGCGAGCGACTTTTCTTCCTCCAACCTCAACAAGGGGCAGCGATGCTAGCGGCGCGTACGCGCGGCCCCGGCGGCCTGCGGGCGTAAGAGCTTGGGGCTTCACGTATGCATAGTACCGCCGCCGCAACGTCTAGCGTAAAGCTGCTTGCGTACCCAGCAATAAAACTCTAAATCGTCGCCTCTGTAGACAAGCTTTGCGCAATGTGAGTAGCCCGGATGGGAAAGTTGGACCTTCTCATTATGGTTAAAAGCTAGGTTTGATCGGTATCGGAAGGACGTCACAAGGGATGGTGCAAACTTCGACATTGTTAGACGCACCGGTCATCGCATTTTCATCCAACAAGGTATGGGCTCTGCTTGAACCCTGATGTCACAGATTGATGACGTTGCATTTGGGCATTGAGCATGGCCTGACGTTGCGTCAGTGACCAAGACAATCTTGCAAGCGTTAACCCGTGCTTTCTCAACTTTGTTGAGAACAGCGCATGACACTCGAGCTCTGTCGAGGTGCTCAGCAACTTCCGGGGCCTCAGTTTATCAGATGACGTCACTGGCACAAATAAGACAGTGCAGCGCTTCTTGAAAAGAACGCTCGCCTCACATGTATAGCGCATGCGGATGGACGTGGTCACTGTTCCAGTGATAATCTTGTAGCACTACGGCTCAGAACAGGCATGTCGTTGTTGTCCGAATCCTCACTGCTCATGCAGTACAGTTTCGAGGAGAATCCTTGGCGGTATCGTTGCATGGACAGCCATATACATTTGAATCGGTATGGCTGCCAACGGTTGCTGCGTGTCTGTCGGTCGCACAGCCAAGTCTAATTTCATTAGGGATTGTGGCTACGCCAGGAACACGAGAATTCAGCAGACAGCAATAATCGATGTTAGACGAAGTGCGTACCGGCGTCCATTGATTTGACATTACACCAAGCCATTGAGTGTACCGCAAATCCGCAACACCAGGAGCCCAACAAGAAGTTCAATTTTCAGAGGGTTTTCAACACCCTTTCATGTATACATCTTCGTACGTGTACGCGCAATATGTTGTGCGTACACGTACAATATTAAACTAAATTGAAACTGCGTGGAGGATGGAACACAAGTAAGAGAAGTAGACGGCATAGGCACAATACGGGACCCACGCTCGTCATGTCTACTTCTTGTACTCACACTGTGTGTTCCGTTCTCCACGCATTTTGAACCTATTTGACATGTCTGTATGACAACTATAGCCCCTGCTTCCCTTCCTCCAAACTTTAGTGGAGAATACATGCAAAACGTACAAATTGCACAGGGGGGTCACCCCCCCCCCCCCCCTCTTTGGCTACTAAACTTCAGAATACCGACTTCATACACTCCCTTATGCCCCTAAACGATCGGTCATGCTACTGTATCTCAGCAGCCTTCCCTCTTTTCTTTCTGTGTGTGTGTGTGCATGTGTTAGCTCTTTCTTTCCGTTAGTGGCCTCTTCCTAGGTTAAACTCAAGTACCACTCGAGATATATTTCTGCCGTCGGCATACTGCGTTGACCCATCTCAACAAGTTCTGGTTAACACTAGCACCGGTATTATACAGTGAGTATCGCTAACCAGCGGCTTAACTATATTAAGTCAATGCGCAGAAAGCGTGAGGGCGTCTTGTTATCTCAGCGCCGCCAACTTCTCCACAGTGGGCGAGTAGTATCCCGCGCGCTATGCGATTAGACTAGGCGTTTTATCAGACTCTCTCTCTCTCTCTCTCTTTCACTATCACAAAGAGATAAAAATGAGACAGAATGAGAATTATAAAAGTGACAATGACAGGAACGGGAGGCTAAGGTAGTCGGGGTATCGGAAGCGAATACGATTAACAGCCTATATCGATGTTCAAAGCGGACGTTGACTCTCTTGTCTGCAGCCAGCGTGTTTATTGGAGGCGAACGCGTTTGGAGTCGGAGATACAGAACACCGCTCAGACGAGAGCGCCATCAAAGAAAGCTACACAGAAAAAAAGGCAGCGGTAGACCTTGATCGTATAAGGCAAGGTAAAGACGATTTCGATGAAGAGATGAAAGGTGCGCACGCCCACTGTTTGATGAGCTCTTTTTCCTGAACGGCGACGGAATAGCTTAGCTCGTTATACGCCGTGCTATATCCAAATCTAGTCGATAAGGAGCAGTCGTAGCGGCTTTCTTGTTTGTTTGTTCTTTTTCACGGGTCGTACTAAGGAGTCACTTTACGACCCATGAGGCTCTCTAGCCTTTGCCACTCCGTGTTGGTGTGACCGGCAGTGCCGAAACGAACGCAACTCGAAACCGGCCGACCGGGAAACCTCTTGAATGGAGCATTAAATTAAATCGGCGTATACATATGCGAGTATGGGTAGAGTTTAGAAAAGCAATTGATTTACGCTACCTTTATCGCTGAATCGGTAGTTACGTGCCAACATAACGACCAGTTCAATGTTTCGCAGCCGAATCGGTGCGGATTGTAATGTTCGCGCACTGCACTGAGAATGTGAGGCATTCGAGCTATTGAATCTTTTTTTGTGTATGTGTGTATACTGTCGGTCGGGATTTGTTGCAGCTTTCTTTTTGTCAATTACACTGTGTATTTTCGATGATGAATCATTGACAGAGCGTTGATAATGAAGTATAAGACAAAGACACTTTTTATTATATTAAAAAAAACAAAGAATAGAAAGTTACCATAAAGGTTAACTACAAAGACACGAGTGAAAGCTGGTGGAACTATCTCGTTCACGCTACAAAAAAGTCATGTACTGTCTCCCTCTCTTACGGTTCATTTCAAGTTTGTAACCGTATACATTGTCCCGTCATGTTTTGTGAAGTCCTCGGCTGCAGTGACGCTGGTCCCCATTGTGGCTTCTGTCAGCTGCCAGAAACACTCGAACATATATTTTGCACCTGCCAAGCATACGCAAGAGAACGTCAGCAACTGATCTCTTCAATTGGACCGTATCCTAATGAACCATAACCCGATGAGGTAGTTTGAACTTAGCTTGACAGTCCTTGGCCCTGACGTCATAGCCTTCTTACAAGCCACTGGACTTGATACACGCCTTTAGACTTGTACCAACGTAGCTGGACTATATTTTCATCTCCCTAACTTACCGTTGTCATTCTTCTCTCTATCGCTCCCTTGTCCCCCTCCCCAGTGTAGAGTAGCAGGTCAGAGCAAACTCTAGCTCAGGCTAGAGTTTGCACTCTGCACTCTGCCCTTCTGTAACTGAACTCTGTAGGCAATGTGAAATATGAAAGTCAGAAAAAAGAAAAGGAAGAAAAAAAGAAAAAAAGAAAGAAAAAGAGAGAAAAAAAGGAAACTCATATTTTACACCTTCATAAAATTTTCCATTATTTAAGACTCCTTATATTGATGTGTGCTTAATTACATATCGTCTATTGTATGTTTGTGGCCAATTTTATTTTCATCATAATTTCGCTTTAAATCATGACGCGAACCTAAGCTGCGCGTTATTAAAACATTGAAATCCGCGTATATCGTCTCCGACTAGGAGGTGCTTAAACGAAGCTTTGTTAAAAGCTTAGCTGCTTATGCTGCGTTAAAAGCTTAGCTTCGCGATCCGCCTGGTCTGGAAAAATATCTATCATCATCATCAGCCGGCGCTTGCTTTATTTCTTCTTCATATTTTGCATCGCTCCCAAAACACGTGTGTCGAATTTCTGGCGAGGAATGGAGCAACTCCGACGGGATGGACAAGGAGTTCAGGGAGAGAGAGAGAAAAATAAAGATATAAAAGCAGAGAAATTATAGGAGGGAAGAGTTTCCTCGCGAGGCGAGATTCGAAGCCTCGTACTCACGATCCGAAGGCGAGCGTCTTAACCACTCGTCTATTCAAGCAAGCTAACAGGGCATCACAATATACGAGCGTATCAAGGTGGTGGGAATGTGAAGCCACGCTGACGAGGATAGATGTAAGGGGGACGATGTGGAAAAGAGGAGAGGAAATAAAAAAAGTATATAACGAAAAGGAAAAAAAAACAAACGAGATAAGTAAAGGCACTAATAAAAAAAAGAAAAAGAGAAAGAATAAAAAACGAGAAAAAAATGCAGATCGAGAGAACGGCACAGAAGGAAAGCGAATGCTAGAAATACTTTGGAACAGTAGAAAAAAGAAAATGGCAAAAGACCGAGAAATATAAGTGATTCTCTCATTTGGTGCGACCATATTCGTTTTTTCGCTTTTAGCCACAGGAGTGTTTTCATTGCTGTATGAAACTTTTTATGAGAGTGGAAGAATGGAGTGTTAGGTGTACCTTAATCCAGCTGTCTTATTTAAAGTACTGTAAATTTGCTTTTGGGTTTATTGATTTCACTACTCTAAGGTTGCTCTTTTTTTTGAAATCTTGTGAGCTAATATTAATATACTGTAATGACACAATTCATTTTCAACCTGTTCCCTCAATGAGTAAATTACTTGTCTAAGCAAGGTACCCTCCAATATATGGCCAATCCCCCCGAGTGGGTAGCACTAATATATGGAGGAACCGACCAACAAACCAGCTAGAGATAGATAGACAAAAACATATTAATGGAAATCAGGAGAAAGAAAAGAGACATAAGAAAGAACATAGAGGAGACAATAAATAAAAATTAAATAAATAAGAATAAGAATTATTGCTGGGATTAGACGTCGCAAAACCACCATATGATAAGAGATGCCACAGTGGAGGGGACCAAAAATTTCGACCACCTGGGTTTCTTTGACGTGCACCAAGATATGAGGATGCGGGCCTCAATAACTTTCGCCTCCGTGTAAAATGCGGTGGCCACGGCCGGGATTCGATCCCGCGACCTGCGGGTAAGCAGCCAAGTGCCTTATTCACTATAACTTCATTGTGGATTAAATAAAAAAGAAAGAAGGCATGAAAATGTGGCATGACTGAAAAAAAGCAGCAGCCAGGGCTACCCAAGTAGCAATGACCCCAGTTCTTTAGCATTGACTTTCCAGTGCAAGGTACGTTATTTTTTTATTTTTTCCTTTATTCCGTATTCAGCGCGGGTAAATTACAACTCGTTCAAACTACTGTAATCACGAGAACGTATATCACCCACCTTTCGACCATCTCAGGAACATTTCACACATATAGAGAGCCGTATACAGGACCAAGAGCGAAGCACTTGACTTTTTGAAATGTTGGGCCTGAGGACATCAAACAGCAATCACAAAGCAAGGAATAGTCTACCCGTGTGTCTTTGAAGATCACTGATATGCGCGATGAGAATTGGCTGAACTGTATGCATGGCGCGATTGCGTACAGTAATCTCGTGTGCACCGAACATCAGTAGACTATTCTAAATCCAGAACTTTTGATAGGAGAATACCAACTGTTTTCTTTCTTAACTTTGAACGTATTTTCATAAAGAAGATAAGAAGAGAAGCAGTCCCTGAAAATGCCAAACCATCCTTCTTTCTTAATTTCCCTTTCTCTTTCTTTTTCTCTTTATACTTTAATTCCTCCTTTATGTCGTTGCTTTGTTTATTCTTCCTTCAATAAAAAGACGGTCGATAATAGATCTGTCTTAAGAAGCGGTGCATTTCGAGGGGCTTAAGGAAACAGGGAATGAAAAAAAAGAGAGAAGCGTGCAATAGAATGAGTTGCAAAGCAAGGAACCTGCGGTTTACGCGTCAACCACTTAGGACCTAGCCCCGCAAGCGGCCACAGATAGATACAACACAAACCGCTGCTCTCCAAACCTGCATTCCTTTTACGTGCACTATTTAGGAGCAGAAAGCAACCCTTCCTCCTCCTCCTTGAACTCCTGTTTCATCGAGCCCCGTGAGACGTATACCGCTTGTTACACATATCTGGTGTCGAAGGCACAAAGTTTATACGCTCCCCCGCAAGGGCTTCTCGCCAACCCTCTTAACTTCGACTGTGTATACATAGCACTCGCTGGGGAGCGACTCACTCTGAAGAGACCGCCTAACGTTGTTTCTTTTCTCTCTCTTTTGGTTCTCCCCTAGCAAACTAGTACAGCCCGGCCCAACGTAAGGCGAGTGAATGGATCGCCAAGCAGCTCATCGCGTCGTTTGTACCCGCTGCGAGTCAAAATAAGCTACGAGCCAGAGCTGCGGCGAGCGAGCCGAAAGGCGACGTCATTCCGGTGCCTTTTCCGCTGCGGCGAGCGAGCCGAAAGGCGACGTCAGTCCGGCGCCTTCCCCACAACCTTAGGAAACGGAGCTCGTCCATATACTTCGGGCGGGCCAGAACACGCTCCAGTGTTGCCGTTACGCCATACCGCGCGTGCCCCGTTAGCGGGTTTCTAACGAACGAGACCCGTTCCGTGCGAAAATAAACGCCAGGACGATGCTGTGCGTGTAGGCGCCGGTGTAAAAGCGGCGGCGGTGGCGTCTTGCGGAACCTACTTGAGTTAGTGTAACGCAAGAAGGAATTCCAGTTCCCCGAAATGATCTGTGTATAGACTGGCTCACATCATCGCGTTGCTACTGGGAACGCTTTGCGCGCGCGCGCGTGCGTGTGAGTGTGTATGTTTGTGGGCCGATGATTGCGTGCACCTCAAGTATAGCGTTATTGTAGCGCTTTTTTACCTCCTCTGGACACGTGGTGTTTCATTGTGTCAATAACTGCATAAAGTACTATTGGCAAGACGACATGAAGAACAAAAAAACAAGATAGCGTATGAATATATGCAATTTAGTTTGTTTCCTATTTTTTATTTGTAACAATCAAGTGGAAAGGGGTAGCAGTCGCCAAGTAACGGTGAAAACTACTACTTCGTTTATTTTCTATTTAAATAAAATAAGGCAAGTTGGTTAGGAAGTTTAGGGCAACCAATTCACAACCTTCCACATGGAAACAGGACGGGAGAAGTTGACAAACAGAAAAGAAAGGAAAAAAATGAAGAGAAAGACTTCACAAAAGGCAGCACATAAGACAGCGGAGGTACACAGTCAGTCACAGTCTGTACCTCTTGCATGATACCCGATATCACTGTCACAGCCACTCGTCTAAGTCCGTTTTTTTTTTCCTTAAACCTAAGTAGCACCTTCGTCACTTTGAGCTGCAATACCAGCTGTCAGCAACATGTAAGAATGCTTTCAACAAACATTCGTCTATTCTGAAGGTGTGCTAAAGCAGACGCCAGGCATTGTGCCTGAGCATTATATATCACGGACACTCGTGCAGTATGTCGTGTAGCGTTTCCTTGCAATGACAGGCCTCCCAAGGAGCGTTGCCATTCATTCCAGAGCGAAATGAATAACATTTTGTGAATGTGCCCGCCCCTCCCCCCTAGTCGTAAGCGATAAAGTAGAGGGACCTCTCTTCGGCGCAGTCCGATTGGCCAACAAAGATGCAAAAAACAATTTGGGGGTGTTGACGTTTGGTCCGGTTAGCCTGGCTGCTTGGTGTGCACGATGAAGTGCACACCACCTGTGCCAGCAGCAGAAATCTGTTGGCAGCGTCGTCGGACCATGAAAGTGGTGGGGTCCCTTTCTGTGTAGCTTCAAAAGCTGTCCGAGCTTCATTATCAACGTGTCCGTTCCCTATGACGCTGCAGTGACCTACATGCCACTGAAACATCACATGCTTCATTTCTAATGTGATGTACGAAGAGGTCAAATTACGAATACGAGCTGGTCATATTCATGGCCTACCACACTAAGTTAATAGCACTCATTGTAGGGCAGTCCTTGAGTCGCTGACGATAAACTCGACTATGGCCGAGATGCTTCACAGGAAGCCAAAGTGCAGAGCACAGAGCAGCTATTTCCGCAGCTGTCAACGTAGTTGAGTGATCAGTCCCAATGCTAATCGTAATATATCTCTTGCTGGGGTAACTGTTGCACCGAACGAAAACTGCAGGTTTCGTCGAACAATCTATATAAATATTAACACTGCCCACGTAGCTCTCGCTCTAAAAAATTAGACAATTGTTTTGAGCTTATGGACAAAAGTTCAGATTGTTTCCTGATTCCTGGTACACTGCGATTCAATGTGCGTCGAATAAGAAGAAACCAAGTTAGATATATGAGGTTTGACGTCCCAAAACCACCATATGATTATGAGAGACACCATAGAGGGCTCCGGAAATTTCCCCCACCTGGGGTGCACCCAAATCTGAGCTTATGGGCCTACAACATTTCCGCCTAAATGCAGCCGCCGCAGCCGAGATTCGACCCTGTGACCTGCGCGTCAGCAGCCCAGTACCTTAGCCACTAGACCACCGTGGTGGGGCAAGAAGAAACCAAGGGGGCATCGATGGTGTAAATACGCTGGTGAACCTTGAGGCGAAGTTTGTGCACGCAGACAGTTTTGGAGAACGATGCTTGGCACGTGTGTGAAGGCAGTGTTGCGACGTGGAGACAGGGAGACGTGCAAGATATCTTATGTGCGTCTTCAGACTCCCACTTTAATTTGAGTTCGTATTGGATGTTTCGAGCAATCACCATAGTTGTCTTTGTTGGCGTACATCTGGGCGGAGCCAGGTGCCTCTGGGTGCTTAAGTTAGTGCTGCCTGCACAACGCAGATATTAAATGCGAATCATTTCTTAGTGAAATTCGGCGACTTTGAGCATATCTATCTATCTATCTATCTATCTATCTATCTATCTATCTATCTATCTATCTATCTATCTATCTATCTATCTATCTATCTATCTATCTATCTATCTATCTATCTATCTATCCGCTTTTGTTTGGGTGCTCTCGTGGTCACCCTCTTAATTTGGCGTGAACGAAAATTTGCATGGCATGGTAAGATGGTTCGACGAATATGACGTGCTGGTCAAGACATGAATAATGTCACAGTCCCCTCGCGTACGTCGTCAAAAACTTCCCGCCAGGCAGCGGCACATACCCATGGGCGGGTATGTGCCGCTGGTATGCGGGTATGTGACACAGGTGATTGACGCTTAGTATGTAAACAGGAACGACCAGAACACACACGGGCAATTTTACCGCGTGATCGATAAGAAATACCCGACAACGGTAGCGTCGACCCAACGAAGGCATATAATAAACATCAGGGTTCCCGCTGGGATCGCATTAAAGCATACCGTGTGGCAATTAGGCATTCTAATACAGAGATACACCAGGCCTCGAAACTACTTTTTAAATAAACGCTCATCTTTGTGAAATGGTTAGCATCAATTGTGGTTAGATGCCATGCACTGAAATTTATTTATGTAGCAGTGTCCAGGGCCGGCATGTTCGCGTGCATCAGCGCTTGATATCACCTTCTGGTGTTGCGTATACGCATGTTCCAGTTGGCATCGTTGCTCAAGTGCGAACAACTGATTGTATCAACATCTGAAACTCTTGAACATATGTCTGTGCGTGCAACGTTTGTACACATATTTAGCATCATTTTATGACGTGTCACTCAATAACAAAATATTGCAACACGGCCACCTTCCCTCCACATGCTTCGCATAACGTCGATTCCCAGGTACGTGGGATCTGCCGAATTTTGGCCTTGCAAGTGAGCTTTAGCACCGTCAGAACATATCTATGAAAACCAAGAAAGTGTGTTCTGTAGAAACTGGCTAAAATAGTTTCCCCTCTTTCCAACTCCTTCCTTCTATATTATGAACCTCACAGAACACCACTGCAAAAGGAAACTGAACGTCCACAATCTACCCACGCAGAGTCCATTTGTACTTGTATTCTTTCGAATCGAGACGCTATAAGTTTGTTGAGGTAAGGAAGACGAGACGGCTGGGATGAGCCCGTGCCGACGTCACAGCTTTTATTCGGGACGCAGGCGTAGGCTGAGTCGCCGCCGCAGCGTCCAGCCAGGTTTCGAAGCTAGGCCGTTCTTTTAGGGGCGAAGCTCCTTACAGCGGCACCCGTTCGTCCCTCATCATAGTCGTAGTGCGTAACCAGTCTTACGTTTTGATCTGCAAGGTGGGGCCGGTGGGAGATATCCCCTGTGCGTTGTTGAACAATAAAAAATTCGCAGCGTGCACGTCAACTAACAGCCGAATTCTCAATTAAAATCTCTCATTCCCCATTAGCAGCCATTGGCATGTACATTGAGCACTATCTGACAAGTAAGGGTTGCTACGTTATACTCGCTGGGCGTAACCTCCTTGGTTTTAGAAAGGTTTAGCGAGAGTTAAGCCGCAGTGTCATGAATACAGTGAACTAGTATATACCAAAAAATTAGGGTGGTTAAAGGTGGGAAGTGTACATGAAGCAAAAGCCGACTTCTCCTGTCTCTCATTCCCCGTTAGCAGACATTGGCATGTACATTGAGGACTATCTGACAAGAGAATGTTGCTGCGTTATACTCGCTGGGCGTATCCTCCTTGGTTTTAGTAAGGTCTAGCGAGTGTCGGGTCGCAGTGCCATGAATACAGTGAACTAGTATATACCATGAACTCAAGGTGGTTAAAGGTGGGGAGTAGACACGAAGTGCAAGCCGTTAGAAAGTGTGCGTGTGCCACCTCTCGTTTAGTCATTGGAATGTACGCTAGATGGCGGTGCTTCTACATGCGGAATATATGCTGAAAAAATGCGAGATGGTGGTACTTGGAGTGTTGACTAGATGGACCAACGGACACGCGGACAGATTCATGGACGGACGCATGGATGGTGCACGGACGAACGGACGCATGGACGGACGAAGGGGCGGATGCATGGACGAATGCAGGGACGGACGCACGGATGGACGTGCGGACGCACTAACAGACGCACGCCCAGACGAGCGGATGAACGCGCGGACGGTCATACAAACGGACGCAGGAACGGACGGAAGCAAGAACGAATGGACGGACGAATGCTTCGCCCCACTGTGCGTCATTCACCCCGTGGATATGCTGCCATTCTTTTTTTCTCGTCGCTCACGCTTCGCGAGCCAGGCGGCTCACTTATTTTTTTTCTACGCCTCCTGCTGGTGAAAACTGGCGCGGCGCTACAAGTTCATGCAAAGCCACAGGATTGCTATTTGGGAAGCGCGTGCACCTCAAATCTAACTTCCGGGAAAGTACACATATCGTTACAATAGCCTAGTACTCGCCTAGTAATAGCCTAGTAATAGTCTAGTAATAGTCTAGTAATAGCCTAGTAATAGCCTAGTAATAGCCCAGTATAGTCCTAAAATAACATTAAAATTGCCATATCCCACTATACAATCTCCACATTATACACAACGTTCCCGGTGACCACTCCACAGACCTAAATCGGAGTGGCGTGCAAATGCGGTGGCCTGATTGTGGAGGCTTTGAAAAGCGAATGCGCACGTTCATTTATATTTAGGTCCACGTTACGTAGGTCCAGGTGAGAATTAAGCCTCACTAAACTTTGTACACCACATAATCGGATCGAGGTTCTTGGCAAACCAATCGCCAACAGTTCACGGCAAGTGATTAACCGAAATTTCGTTGGCTGTAAACCCATAGCAGTCCTGCAGAGCAAGACGATAGAAGAGCATACTTCATTTTCTTCTCCCGTATAATTTGTTTGACCGGCCGTTCGCAGTTCCTGTCGAGTCAAAAGCGTGTTCCCTTTCGCAACGCTGTCAACACGCGCCGCTCAGGAAGGTCTGCACGGTGCACCAGGGTTATTGTTGTACGGTTGCCCCAAAGAGGACCGGCGCGTATAAACACCAACGAAGACACTGCAAGAGCGAACGAGGGCCGGCAAGCCTCTTGCAATGGTGAGTGCGCGTGGCAGACAGAAACAGTGGTCTTACCGCCCCGACGTATATAGAGTAGAGAGATGAAAATGTAGGAGCTGCTAGGCTCTTGCGCGCCTCTTTTTGGGTCCACGGTTTGCTTCGCTTTCTCCTCGTTGACACAAAGCAGCTGCCTCGCAGCCCACGCGAGCTTCGAGACGGCGGCGCCACGCGCGTCTGTGCCTCCAGCGGAGGCGCCGGGAGCCAAAGCCAAGGGTGCGTGCAGACGCGCCCGGCCAGGATGCACGGTTGTTGCAGAAAGATGAAAGACACGTAAAAAGCCAACGAATGCTTGGTGCATGGCCGTGGTCATTGCGAAAATAAACCGTATATTCGTTGCCTATACACCTTTTCACAGGAAGGAAAAAAACACCGCCATGATGGACTGTGCGCGGGAGTCCAAAGGCTAAGGGCGCAGCGTTGCCAGTGCATTTTCGAAAGGATGCGCCAATTTGCACAGCCCAAGGAGGGCTATGGCGGCGCCCATGGAGGCGTTTATGAAAAGGTGAATACCGCCACTCCCTGACCCCTTGTTAGAGCCCAATTATTGCTGCCGCATCGCGTGGAACAAACGCGCTCTCAGGCGATTTGTCACAATCGAGATCCTCTGTGCTCTGTGTACAATGCGTTGTAGATATGAGATACGGGATTAGCAGCAGAATCGTGACTACACCCACTGCAGGGCGAAGGACTCTCCCAGGTTCCGCCAATGCACTCGATGCTGTGACCTCGGCTGCCCCGTTTATACCTGAAAGTATGTTAATCACAACGGCCCAGCTAATTTTCTGCTTCCACCTCATAAATTTGCCCTCTCACGTTATACATCTTACTCACAGCAATTAAAATCAGCCCTACGCCATCCGCGATAAACGAACGTTCTTTATAAGTGACGCTAAAATACTTCTAATAAAGAGTTGAGACTCGTTCTGATGAAAGCAAAACGTGCAGCACCTGCTCGGCAAGTGTACATCGTCAAAAATTATCGACCGACGAAGCCGCATCGCACAGTCGCGGTAATTTACATTATATAGAACAGCATCTCACTAAATCTCACTAAGTTATGGGGTGTATGCAACCACTTTAGAGTGGATAATGACACCTAATTTACCCCATAATCGGTGCTATGGGTGCTAATGCTTGGGTGTTCACAAACAATTCAGTGAATCTTAAGTGAATTCGGTCGACCACTTATTTACAGCGAGCACTTTTTTTTTGTAAACACGCGAATCACCCGACCGTCTGACAACACTGGCGCACTCGTGATCCATGACGTAACAAGCAGCATGCTTTGCGAGCGTCTGTATTCCGGCCAACGATTTCGTTTTGTCGTCAACGGTGCGTAAAATGGAGCTGATACAGCTTTCTTCGGCTCGGCATTGAGAACTGGGCGATATGCACCGGCCCAAACTTAGGTTATATAAGACGCCGGCTCAACTTCATGAAGCACACGGCGTCACCAATGCCACATAACAAAATCGCGGTAGCTGGTGGTGGGAGGGGTCTACACCCAGAGACGTCTAGAGCTCACCTCGCAAAAAAATGCTCTTTTATTGTTAATCTTTCATGTATGTACAGACACATTAGACCTTCGACATGAATTTCTCCCGTGTCATGGGTCCTTTAGGCAGCAGCAATGTCAACCTCAGGTCACCTTGCTTTCGTCCGTTTTTCTACCAGCTATTATTTTACTCTTTCTGCCTGACATTCATTCGACTACACGGAACCCTATTGCTTTCCGCCGTTCAGGTCTTGTTCGTTGAGATGCAGGTAGCCAGCGTGCAGAAAACTTGCTCTTTCTTCTCTACCATTCCTGCTACTGGTATCAATTTATTCATTATTGCATGCAATTTATAAATGAATAGCCGGGTACTACTACGTCTACTAATACTGCCACTATTACAACTGTTGCTACTGCAACTACGAATACTACTACTACTGCTTTATACTATTGCTACAAGTCATCATTGCCAGACGAACCATTAGGCACTCTGACGTGAAACATTCGAACAAGGTATACAATGTCACTGCTATGTACCAGTGCTATTTTATACCCTTGCTGTAAACACTTGCGTAGTTTTCAGTGACCGTTTCTATGCGCACGGTTCCAAGAGGGCAGTTGAAGGCAACGTGCTGAAGGCAGTCTCCATGAGCACGCTCGTGCAGTGCATAGCCTTTTCCACCGCTTGCAGAGTCAGCGTGCGAGTTGGGAAAGAATTGGGACGGGATGCTGGAAAGACTGGGTAAGCATGAGTAAGAAGCAAGAGAACAGAGCGTAACGTCGGCGAAGGTATACGACCGTAATGATCAGGGTGTCCGATAAACGAGTGCGTCGCGTATACAGCCCCACAGCCGCCATCCACGCAAGCACACACGTACACTTGTGTTATAGAGAGCGGAAACGGAGGGGCGCGGCTACGTAATCTTGTTGAAACGACCAGTTCTCACGCGCCTATATATACACTAGAGGCATTCACGCCCCAAGCGTAAGCGGTCCATTGACGCGGCCGGCTAATCCCCTCATCTATACTCCCTCCACCGTATACATGTCCACGCGGTATACGACAGTCTACGACCAAACACCTGCACCGCCCACGTTAAAGTGAGCCGGATGCTGGACGACGGCGGAGCGTTCACGGTCAAAATCGGCTACAATTCACGCTAGAAGTGCCAACCTGGTGCGTAGCCCGCCTACTCCATTTCCTTCAGCACGTTCCTCCTCCGCATTGAACCATCACTTAGGTTTATACCGTTCCCTTACGACGCGAACGCACGGCTATCGCGAATACGTCGGACAGGCGCCGTATAACACGCGCGTCATCACTGCAAGCTCCTCGAAAGCTATGCGCTCCGTGCCGACGCCATGACGAACTCGTTCGAAGCTCAACCAGGTGGAACCGTTTCCATTCAACTATTTGCGTGAATGTGACTCCCTGTAGAAAGCAAGCAAGCAAGCAGAAAGCAAGCAAGCAACCAAGAAAGAAAGAAAGAAAGAAAGAAAGAAAGAAAGAAAGAAAGAAAGAAAGAAAGAAAGAAAGAAAGAATGAAGAAAGGAAGAAAGGAAGAAAGGAAGAAAGGAAGAAAGGAAGAAAGGAAGGAAGAAAGGAAGAAAGGAAGAAAGGAAGAAAGGAAGAAAGAAAGAAAGAAAGGAAGAAAGGAAGAAAGAAAGAAAGAAAGAAAGGAAGAAAGGAAGAAAGGAAGAAAGGAAGAAAGGAAGGAAGGAAGGAAGGAAGGAAGAAAGGAAGAAAGGAAGAAAGGAAGAAAGGAAGAAAGGAAGGAAGGAAGGAAGGAAGGAAGGAAGGAAAGGAAGGAAAGGAAGGAAAGGAAGGAAAGGAAAGAAAGGAAAAAAGAAAGAAAGACTGAATGAACGAATGAAGGAAAAAAGAAAGAAAGACTGAATGAACGAATGAAGGAAAAAAGGAAAAAAGGAAAAAAGACTGAATGAACGAATGAAGGAAAAAAAGGAAAAAAGACTGAATGAACGAATGAAGGAAAAAAGGAAAAAAAGAAAGAAAGACTGAATGAACGAATGAAGGAAAAAAGGAAAAAAGAAAGAAAGAATGAAAGAGAGAAAGAAAGAGAGAAAGAAAGAAAGTACTGCAGTTTCAAATATTATTCTGTGTGGCCCCTTGACGCCCAAAAACCACGCTGTGATAACGACAGACCCCCCATTGGAAAATCCAGGATCGCCGAAACACCATAGCTCTCTAACGAGCACCTAAATAAGTACCCAGAATCGTTTTTGAACATTTCTGAAATGATTCTTCTCATAGAAAAAGCCACAAGGAAAAACAAGGTAGAAGGTAAACCAAAACACGTTCGGTCGGATGTCCTACACAGGGGAATGATTTAGAAGGCAATCTACCTGCAAGAGAAGCACAACGGACGCCTTCACATTTACATGGATGGCTCTGCGTCTTCAGCAGAGGCGGTGGTTATTCCCGCGAGACACATCACAAATAAATTCATGACATCACATTTGCCACCGTCGACAGCTGCAAAACTCGTCGGCATACATGCAGCTTTGGAGTTTATAGTTGAAGAACCTTCGGAAACTTGGTCTATCTTCTCGGACTCGAAGGCAGCTCTTCCATGTATTATGTCACCCTTTCGCCATCAACCTAATGAACAGTTAGTAGCTGACATAAGGCTTCTTAATCACCAAGCAATCTAGAAACAACACAGCATAGTGTATAAGTGACTACCAGGTCATTGCGGTATATATGGCAATGACAACGCAGATGAGACCGCTAGATCTGCACACGACAGGACCCAATACACAGCCATCCCGTTCTTAAGAACCGACGCAGCTACAAGACTTTGTTCGCTTCCACGTGATCTCACACTGGTACAGTGGAACTCAACAGAATTCGCAAACGCGCACCTGCATAACTTGGATCCCGATATCCAGCTTCGTCTTCCCTCAGAAACATCTCGAGCTGAGGAGACTCTTCTATACCACCTGTGGCTTGGAGTGGCCTTCACGAACGCATACTCTTATCTTATTGGAATGGCCAGATCTTCTACATTCACTTAGTGCAGCTTCGAAGAAACCATCGCGCACCTTCTATGTGAGTGGACCCAATTCGACGGGCCAAGACAAGAGCTTACTGTAGCTCTGGATAAACTAGATGATCGGCCTATGTAGGAGCAAAAGATTCTGGGTCACTGGCCTAGCCCATCATCAGCCCAGAAGGCTTTGAAAGCTTTGCTACGCTTTTTGCGGACAACTGGCCTCAGAGACAGACTTTAGTGTCTTATTCTCTTTGGTGTTGCCTTTCCTCTGTTGCTATTTTTTGTATTTTCTCTCTCTCTCTCTGTCTGCAACATTTTTTCTATCATCTTTTATTCCCCTCACCCATTTCCCTAGCACAGAGCAGCCAGCCGGTCTAAGAACTGGCTAACCATCTGTCTTTCTGCTTAATCTTTCCTACTCATCCTTTAGATAGCAAAGAAAGAATATGAAGAAAGCTCACGCGCACATCGTCGTTTTTAGGGGTGAAGCTCCTTAGAGTGTGGGTCGTTCCCTCTTCTTTGCAAGTATGTTGTAGTAGCCACTTGTAGTTAATTTTAAGAATTGCTCAATATATGGGGTTGTGTGAATATGCCCTTGGATATAATATCACTAGATGGCGTTAGTGGTTTCCGTATAAGAAAGGAAGGATAATAGAAGGAAAACAATGGCAGGGAGGTTAACCAGCCTATAGGCAGCCGGTTTGCTACCCTGCGCATGGGAGGGGGATGGGGGAGATGAAAGATAGAGAGAGGGAAGAGAGATAAACAAAGCACATTCGGCAGCACACGCGCGTACACTCAGTCATAGTCCAGTCTTGTCTTTCGCGGTGTGTTACATTGCTGTTACAGCCACTTGTTCAAGATCGGATCGCGTAGGAATTTCAACTGATCTTTTGTCGCCTTCTTTTGCAACGTCTTCTCTCGGGCACTTGAAAGAAAAGTGTCCACAGACATTTGGCTGTTGTCGATGTGCGCAAGAATGGACGCCAGTGACTGTCTCTGGATGTCATACAACGGACAGTCGCAAAGGATGTGGTGTAGTGTCTCTTCGCAACGGCAGGAATCGCAGAGAGCGTTGTAGGCCATTCCTTTGACAAATGAATACGATTTTGGAAATGCCACACCTAGCCATAAGCGATGAAGAAGGGTGGCTTCTCTTTGGTTGAGCCCAGTGGACATGCGGATAGCCATCAAAGAGGACAGGTGCACGGTGTTCGTCTCGTTGCTTGGTGGGCACCATAGTGAAAACGTGATTTCACGCGCGAGTTGTCGAAGATTGCTGGCAGCATCAGTCCGCGAAAGTGGTGTGACTTCTTCTCGTCTTCCTTCAATAGCTACCCGCACGGCAGTACCACCCTGTTCGTTCCCTCAGACGCCGCAGTGACTTGGCAGTCACTGAAACGTCACATGGTGCCCTTTTTCGTGTGAAACGTGGAGAAGACATCCAATTTCAAAAACAAGCTGTTGGTACGACCCGCTCCGCAGTGCTGAGAGCACAGATTGTAGGGCAGCCCTTGAGTCGCTGATAATCGACCATTGTTGCGGTAGTTCCCGAATGACCACACAAAGAGCCACGCACAAAGCAGCTAGCTCCGCTGCTGTAGATGCCGTGGAGAGGTCAGTCTTAAAGCTGATGGTAACACCTCTTGATGGGACAACTACTGCACCTGACGAACACTGGCGGTTCGTGGAGCCATCGGTATATATATATATGTACTCTGTCTGAGTATTTCTCGTTCAAAAGAAGAAGAGGCAGTTGTTTCAGCACGGGTGACGAACGCTCAGTTTCCTCCGGATCCCTGGTACACAAAGATGCACTGTGGGTCGAATAAGACACCAAGGGGGTATCGCTGGTTTAGATGCAGGAATGAGGCCCGAGGGAAGTTTCTCGTTGTATTTCACAATCATTTTAGCGAATGATGCTTGGCGCCTCTCTGAAGGTAACAGAGAGGCGCCAAGCATCAAGACGCACTGAAGGTAACAGTGCAAGGTGATGACAGGGAGCACGTGCGAAGTGTCTGATGTGCGTTATCAGGACTTCTACAGCAATGTGAGTTTGTATTGGATAATCACCAGCAATTGCAATTCTTGCCTCTGTTGACGTACATCTGGACAGACCAAGGCACACTCTCAGTGCTTGAGCTTGTACTACCTGCAGAACACGAACATTGGTCGTGCAGGTGTTGCTCAGCACGGGCAAGCTGTATCTCAGAAAACCGAGAAACAGGGCTCTGTAGAGTTCTATCATTGCATCCGCTAACATCCCCAACGTCTATTACGCCAGGAACTTCAACAATTGGGAAATAGCGGTCAGGTGCTTCTTTATATAGGCTACATGCGGACTCCAACAGAGGTCCCGATTAGTAATGATGCCCAGAAACCGGTGGGTCCTGGCGTAATAAATGGGTCGCCCGCATATTGAGATGACATAAGGGGTCATTGCATAAGAGGTCAAGGCCACTAGCGTGTCTTTTTCTGGTGATGTATGCTGAGACCTTATTTTAACAAAGAGTTGGCAATCATAGTTGCTGCTCTTTGAAGCAGGAAATGTATTGAGGACGTATGACTGCCGAAGTACAAACACAGATGTCGTCGGCGTATAATGAGATAATAATGGTAGTTGGCAAGTATTCAGCAAGGCCAATTAGTGCGAGATTGAATAGCGTCGGGCTAAGAACTCCGCCTTGAGGAACACCCCTGGATGTATAGCGTCACGTATTTGGGCCATCTTCTGTTAACACAAGGAATGATCTTGCATTAGGTAACTCAAAATCCACGTGAAGACTCGACCACCAAAGTCAACCATGCACCGCAAGAGCACGCAAAATGGCTTCATGTAGTGCATTATTATACGCGCCTTTCGCTTCTAGAAAAAGAGCTGTAGATAGTCGCTTACGGGATCTTTTGTGCTGAACGTACGAAACTATATCAACGACATTGTCAATTGAAGAGCGGTCGCGTCGGAATCGTAGCCATGGAATTTGGATAAATCTTGTAGTATTCAAGACACCACTCCAGGCGGCCTAGTATCATCCTTTCTATTATCTTTCCTACGCAGCTGACCAGTGCTATTGGGCGGTATGAGGCGTGTTCGAGTGGGGATTTGCCCTGTTTAAGATGGGTACAAAGCTGGTTTCCGTATAGTTGGCTATTAAAAAGTATAGATGACGCTGTTCAAGTAACAAATTCACAGCATATCAGCGGAGTGAACTTTTTCTTCTTTTTTCTCTATTTAGGAGTGCGCTACATTTTTTCTTTATATCGTTTTTATTGAGTTTAATTTGCTATAGTTGACATACATTGGTGCTTCATCCTAAAATGGGTATCGTCACCACCACTGTTCGCTGAGGTGTGCAGAGATCGATTTGCTGGGCTTCTGAACAAAGCATTCGGGGTAAAAGAAGGTACGGAAACACTGTGGTTGACGCCTGCACACGATAAAAAGTTCGTCAAGCAGAGTACTAGTTTTCGAAGACAATTCATGGGCAACAATCAAATTTAACACCATTCAGTCTGGATGGCAACAGATTTGCGAAAAAAATTCCAGGGTAAAAACATTCATGGGCAAGGATGTAAGGATTTTCAACTATGTGTATTAAGCACGAAAATACAGGAGCATACTCACACCAGTGACCGACAGGGGTTGCGTGGCCGACAAGTTGGTCGCAAGTGGTCCCTTTGGTAAAAATGTGACCATTCTGGTGAAGTCGCTTACTGACCGACTCTCCAGCTACGTGACTGCAGAGGCAAAATCGCTAAACCAAACAGAAGTTGGAATACTTCTAAGGTGTATTACACGGCCATGGCAGTGCTGCCAACAAAAAAAAAAACTTGGAAAACACTCGAGTTTCGCCTTCAGGAGGCCTGAATGTCCGGCTGATTGAGCACTGTAATAAAGTATAGGAAGGTGCCGCTGGACGGTTTTTTGACGCAATACTATCAGAGCTGTACGTGCAAGCCAAATTTTCGTGGAACTGTTGTGAGCAGAAACCGGCTGGAGGACAACGCATACGTTAGCAAACTCTCCCTGACTTGGAGGAATTCAGATTTCTGTGCATGGTGTGTTAAACATCTGTATTGAGTTGCCTCAACATCATGCTTATCGGTCTCTTTTATGCATGTGCATTACGGCATCAATGACAACATTGTTGTTTTAGAAGCGGAGCTCCTCTTAGTCTAACCTTGTAACCTTGTCCCACGTCAGGCGTAACCGGAAGAATCACCCGTACAGTATAATAGATGGTGTTGTCCCATAGCAGTACATACATACTGCAGTTGAGTGTAGATATTCTAGATGGCGATGTACCGCTAATCTCCGATTGGCCGCTGCGCGAGCTGTGTCTAGGTGCGCGGGAAACGGGAGCCTCTCTCAGTCTCATGGATGGTTGGTGTACGTGTCGGATGAATGGTGGGGCATGAATGAAGTGCAGCGGCGTGGCTGGGGAGGACCGCGGCGGCTATTGCTCGTCACCAGAACGACAGACAGACAGACAGACAGACAGACAGACAGACAGACAGACAGACAGACAGACAGACAGACAGACAGACAGACAGACAGACAGACAGACAGACAGACAGACAGACAGACAGACAGACAGACAGAGACGGGCAGGGCTATGGACGGATGGATGGATGGTTCACTCTCCTAATCATCATTGACTTCGTGCACATGCTGTGCACTTTTTTTTTAAAAACGAGTTCGCGTAAGTAAAGCAAGTATATTAGTGGGAAGCTGAAGGAAATAAACTATCGTAGTTTTTAGCGCCTGTGTGTGTAAACTCTTCAACTTGTTCGCGTCCTTTCGTGCGCTCAATTCATCAAAGTTCAAGAGTATAACGAGAGAGTGTAACCAAGCCCCCTGCGCACCGACTTTTCAAATGCTAGCCTAGCTTCCGTTGTCAGAGCATGCTTTTAACCGTGTCGTAAGGAAACATGTGACCGTGCGCGTAATATTGGCTGTTTCAGACTGTACTATGATTCTTAATGCAAGTATAGTTGCCCCCTACACCACATTTGTTCATTTTGCGAATCAGGCAAAGGCCCCCTACACCACACTCGTTCATTTTTTGAATCAGTAAAAGGCCTACTGCACACCCGTCAGACAACACGCAAACCCACGCAGCCGCCCTTTTTATTGATTATTTTGCAGCTAATGATGACTAAAAATGCCCGGGAGCTTTGTAGGGGATGGGCCTTTGAAACGATATAATAGGTGCGCCTTTAGAACTCGACGTCACACACACAGTGTTGCCATTATTTCCGGCAAGCGAGTTGAGCGTTTTGAGGCAAGCTATGAAATTAAATTCAAAAGAATCTGCAAAGCTCTCAAGCTTGCAATTTGGCATGAATAGCTCAAACGTGCAAATGAACGTAGCCAGTGAATCTCATTGAGATCCATTGATCTCGAGAAATCGCCGGAGTTAGACTTCAACCATTCATTTACAGTACGAGGTACTCTACTATGGGAGAGCATAAAGCCATCCCTTGGGTGTCAGACATGATCAGGGGAATCAACTTTATTGAGAGAGGAGGTGTGGTCTTCAAGGTGGCTCCACGTGGGCAGCGACCCTTTCGGCCTAAGCAGCAAAAGCGAGCTGCTTCTCCTCAACGGGAATTTAAATGAGCTCGTCCCACGCTGACCGTGAGCGAGCTGACAGGAGCATTTTGGGGAGAGGAATACAAATCACAGCCCCACAATTTAGATTTCATGAGGTTGGGGTGACGATAATTTTCGGCGGAATAATGGTGTATATATAAAAAGTGTTTAACGATTCAGAGTATTTCGTGCAATTAGCTGTGTTTGAAAAAAGTAGTTTACAGTTCAGAGTACTTGGTACACTACTATGGGAGAGCTAAAAGCCGTCCCGTGGGCCATGCTGTAGAGCGCGTGCCGTTGACTCAAATGGAGGACCATTGTACAACACAGCCATAGTGTGTTTTAAATAAAAAATTGGCAGCTTATCCACGGAGTGGATGATGGAGAGTGGGCGGAAGCATTCGTCCGTCCATTCGTTCTTGCTTCCGTACGTCCATGCATCCGTCTGTGTGACCGTCCATGCGTCCATCCACCCGTCCGTGCGTGCGTCTATTCATGCGTCCGTCCCTGCGTTCATCCATGCATCTGCCCCTGCGTCCGTTCATGCGTCCATCCATGCATCTGTCTGTGTGTCCGTTCGTCCATCTATTCAAGACCTCAAGTACCACCATCTCGCAACTTTTCATCACATCTTCCCCATATAGAAGCACCACCATCCAGCGGACAGTCCAAGGACTAAACGAGAGGTGGCACACGCTCACTATCTTACGGCTTGCGCTTCGGGTCTACTTCCCACTTTTAACCACCTCGAGTTCATGGTATATACTAGTTCACTGTATTCATGGCACTGCGGCCTAACGCTCGCTAAACCTTTCCAAATCCAAGGAGGATATGCCCAGCGAGTATAACGTAGCAACCCTTTCATATCAGATAGTGCTTGTCACACACTTCGGGTGAGGCCCCGCCGATCCAACACCGACGTGCGGCAGACTCGCAGGCTTCCACTTTACCCTTCTGCCTGCGACGCCTGAAAGGCCTCGAAGTGGCACATTTCGAATTTATTTGCGGGTTGGTCGACCCGTGCGGGGTTGCACGTGTAGTGATGTGTGGGCCTGACCGACGCACTCATAAGCAGACACGAAGACTTTATGCAAAACGAACTAGCATTTAATTGAAACAAGGGCAAATGCAGGAGGTAACAAAAATAACAGAGGAAGAAAACTGATACCCGATGAGAAAGAACGGCTATGTAACAAACTATGCACTAAAAGAACGCTACAAGAGGTACAGAGGAAAACAAATACGCGGAACATTAATAAAATAACAAAAAGATAGAAATTGTAAAAGAGGGTTACAAGGAAATAATCACAGAATGATCATCGGTCGCGCTTTTTAAATTTCAAAGTGCGACGCAGCGCGCACAACTACAAATGTTTAAAGAAAAAAAGGCTGGTTAAAATAAATAACGGTTTAAAAAAAAAGTCACAATAAAAGTTCCATACGGACCAGGCCAGCTCTTGGTGCACGTAGGGGAGTTGACGGGTGCCGCTGAAGGTCTCGCCGGCTTGGTAGACGACGAGGGTGCCCGGAATTGCAGCCGTCTCAATACGTTGCGCGGGTCACTCCATGCTCGCCGCCTACGCGAGACTCGCGACACCGACGACCGCACTTGTTGCTGGCTGTACGTCAACTGCTCTTCCGATGCAGTTCAAACCTCCTCAGTGGCGTACACGTGTTCCCGCCTCATCTGGGAGTAATTTTCTTTGTTTAGATCGCCGGTGCCCCTTCCGGTACCGGTGCAGGAAAGACGAGCCGGCGCCACGCTGGGTCGTTATAGTCGCCGGATGTCGTCCCCCGACACAAAAGCGCCCTTCCTTGGAAGGTGGGGCCCGCGGATGCTCCGAAAATTGGAGTCGTTTGTGACATTGCCCCCTTCTTAAGAATATTACTGCGTAATATTCCAGAAAATCACAAACGCGCAATGTTCGAGAGCTTGCAGTGTTCCAGTTGTCCACTGTTATGCCAGCGAGTCCTCGTCAAACGTCCGTGCCTCTGAAAAAGGCAATCTGGGTCAAGGCCAGCCCGCAGTCCGCCTGTCGCGAACAACTCAACGGCGTAAACACGCGAGGCGCATCTCTGGCCCACGTGCAGTGAGTCAGCAGCGCACGTGACAGCGAGCCGGCGTCTTCGTGTCTGGGGGTCTGACGTGGCCCAGCGGCGACCCCATTGGAGGAATCTGCCCTGACGACCCGCGGCGCTTCTGATTGGACATTTTGGTTGGACCCAGTGCAAATAAAAGAAGCCCTGCGGCGCGTCGAGATCGGCGGTCCTATGTGAGAGGAGTCCCCGTGTCGGAGAGCCGACATGTGTGTGAGTCGGCGGTCTTAGGCGAAAAGCTGACCTATGTGTTAGAGAGGAGAGCTCGGCTCTTCGAGTCTCTGTCGGCCCCAGTGCCGAAATTGTAACGCCTCTGTATATATGCTGTACATAAACCTTGTTTAACTCACCGTCGTCTCGTCCGCTCGTCTTATCAGCTCTGCGCAGAAGCAGTCGCGAGCTGAGAAACATACGCTACCAAACGGCTGGTGACCTTCCCGGCGGAGTTGAAAGCAGTGACGCCTTCGGGACCGTGTTGGCGTCGCCGTCTTTCGCAACAGTGGAGGTCAGCGGTGGGATTTCGGAGGTGGCTTCGCAACACCACCAATGCGTTTTCTTTTTCGCGCACCATTTCACTGACGTGGACGACATCGCAGAGAACACCTGACACACTACGTTTCACGGTCACCATAAGATAAAGTCATAACTCGCGCACAACGTCATGATCGCACACATTCGAAAAGAAAATCACAAAAATACCGTACACTTCCAAGCTAAGGCACGTAAGCATCCTTTGATGCCACATATTAAAAACAATACACGCTTTAAGCGGTATTGAAAAGTGACTCATTGACACGCAGCTTTCGAAAAAGTTGAATGAGTAATAAATCGGCATGATCATTAATTGTGCACAGTTCTTGAACATGCTCCACACTAACGCGCTTCCTTTCAAAATAATAATAGAAAGAAAAGTATTGAATAACAAACATAGCGCCATGTTTATCACAAAAGCGTACCGTGATACACTTCGATTGCATGATTAACCAGTCTCTTAAAACAAAAAGCCCAACTAATGAAATAAAAATATCCCTGAAACAAGGCTTTCCTAACTGGATGGGTAATAGGTTGAAACAACAGAACATCGTCTATAAACACACAGACGACACAAGCAAACCAAAAGATTAACTAAGCTATTATTTCCCCCCATTCATGGAATGCTCCAAAAACGAAAAACAGAAATGAACATTGTTTCAAACAACCAGTCATTTGCCTTTAAGGTTACCTTTGAGTTCCGATGTACGTAACCTTTATCCGTGCTCGAGGTGGCCGTGCTCGTGGGGGCGCCCTTCGAAGCAACCAGGGCAGACAAAAGCGTGTACGGCCGCTACACGGACACCTGTTTCCCTTTAGTCTACACCTCGGAGGCATGCCTTCATCGACACCGCGTTATACGGAAACGGGTCTCCGAACCATGCCGTGTCGCTCGGCCGAAAGGCGCTGCCTCACAAGGCGCCCCGCGTTTCGAGAGAGACAATGGAGCGAAGGGGGTTGGCTCTTCCGAGCTCCACAAACAAATGCCTGCCTCCCCCCTCTACCTGTCGGGTGGTTTGGAGTATGGCAACCCACTCTACTGGCGAATGCCACAAAACGCACTCGAAGCTTTCGTTGCGTTGATTGCCGTTTGGCAATTCTCGATTTCATGGGTGGATTTACACCCTTCGCTTCTCTCTTGTTCTTGCTTTTGCGGCGTCTTTATCTTTTTGCACGTTGCTCAGTGCTCACTTTCGAAAAGTCCAGTTGCAACATTTGCAGAGCAGAACTTGTCTCGCTTGTCTCTTCGGCTATAATGCCTATAAAGTCGGGATTTTCCGTTAACTTGTGGACACCCTGACTTGCGGGAAGCTTGACTGATGGCTGAGCAATGCAAGCGTCTTCCTCGGGGCTGCGCCGCTCGCACCTGGAAGAACTACTTGCCCCAACATTGCCCAGCTCGCAGTGTGCGTCAGCACCCGACTGTGCCCCGCTCTCTGTACAGGGGTCCTCACCTACCGGGCCGGAGGTACTGCGAACTTCACATTTAGCTGCTATGGCGACGCACAAACAGGATGGCTGTGCCAAGTCCATTACAGATGGCATTTCTGTATTAACAAGACTCTCCAGGCACAGCGCCTCGTCGACATCACTGTGGCCTTCAGTGGCCTTTGTGGCCACAACGGGACTTTCAGCAGCTAACTTTTTAGGTTCACTCGTAAACCCGAAGTTCTCCCCAACAGTACTATTACCTTGGCCGGCTCTCAGTGCTTTGGCATCTAGGGCTCTTTGCCCCTTTTGTGCCTTGCATCAAAAGCCTCAAATTCGCGCCGCCTGCTTTGAATCTTCCGGCGCAGTTTCTCAACGTACTCATGGTACGACTGTGTCAACTTGTTCGGGGCATGGACGGTCGCGCTATTAGGAATTTCAGAGCCTGAGCAGGGGTCCGGCTGCGTAGTGAGCGGTCCTAATTTCAAGCGCTCTTTCGCTTCTTCTATTCTGAGTCTGGACCGCTCTTTTTCACGTTCCATCTCGAATTCCGCGAGTTGTCTGGAATATGCGAGTTCCGCATCACGCTCCTCTTTACGCTTAGTGCGCTCTCTTTCCACGAAATCGTACAATTCTCTGCCCTCAAAGCCAAAACGCCTGCCCTGTTCAATCAGCTTATCAAACTCCGTGCCGTCCATTGTTAAAACAGTTGTCCACCAACAAAACAATCATGGACGTCTACATATCACGCTCAGAGCTACGTCAGTCTCCCAGACATCACCACGTGGTCGGCCAGTCCTGTCGCGCGGACGCCAGATAATGTCACACACTTCGGGTGAGGCCCCGCCGATCCAACACCGACGTGCGGCAGACTCGCAGGCTTCCACTTTACGCTTCTGCCTGCGACGCCTGAAAGGCCTCGAAGTGGCACATTTCGAATTTATTTGCGGGTTGGTCGACCCGTGCGGGGTTGCACGTGTAGTGATGTGTGGGCCCGACCGACGCACTCATAAGCAGACACGAAGACTTTATGCAAAACGAACTAGCATTTAATTGAAACAAGGGCAAATGCAGGAGGTAACAAAAATAACAGAGGAAGAAAACTGATACGCGATGAGAGAGAGAGAGAACACAACTTTATTGTCGTCAGACTTAAGGAGGTAGGTGACCCGCCAGGCTGAGCTTGGTGGCCACCTCCTCTGCCCTTTGTACGGCCTGGAGCTGAACGGCCAGGCTGGTGGAGGTCAGAACTGCCTCCCACCCCTCTGGCGAGGGAGCGGCTAGGAGATCGAGAGAGGGGGGATCTTCCCTGCAGGCCCAGAGAATGTGATTAAGTGTGGCTATTGAGCCACAATGCGAGCAATGCGGATCAATCGAGTCGGGGTATATACGTGCATAAATGTATGGGCACGGAAATGAATGTGTTTGCAAGCGGCGCCAGATAACCTCCTGGCGCTTAGTTAGCTTATGGTGCGGGGGTGGTTTTGTCTGCCTCGAAAGACGGTAATATTGTGTGATGTCATGGTAGGATGTCAAGGCTTCACCAGGGTTTTCCAAATCAGAGGCGGGTACCACCGCTCGGCTGACGAATCCTCGAGCATATAGGTGGGCCGCCTCGTTCCCTGGGTTCCCCGCGTGAGCCGGCACCCATACCAGCGCAATGGAGGATAGTGCGTCTTCCTCAGCATCTGTAAGGAGACTGGGCAAGAGTAAACGCAGAGTTGTGGGGGCCACAATGCCACGTGCGAAGTTGGATATAGCAGCCTTTGAGTCACTGAGTATAGTGGTGAATCCGGATGCTGCTGCTAGCGCTATCGCCGCTTCCTCAGCTTCTGTCGTATTAAGCACACGGACAGAAGCAGCCGCTTTAATTTGAGGTGAATTGGCGTTGTTGCCGGGGAGAGTGATTACGCTTATTGCATATGCTTTAGTAAACTCTCGGTATTGGGCGGCGTCAACGTACGCAACGGTTGGGTTGGACGCGTAAGTTTTTTGCAAGAATTTGGCCCTCGCTTTCCTTCTACCGTCGTGATGGCTGGCCAACATGTTCTTTGGCAGTGGTTTTATGAGGAATTTCTTTCTGATGTTGGGGGGGATGACAGCCGGATCGTTACCCGTAGGAGATACCACATGGTCAATTTTAGCAAGGATCCAACGCCCCGTCCTGCTTCCCTGTAATCGGTGAATTTGCGCCGTAAGATGCGCTTCAAGAAGTTCTTCTAAGGTGTTATGCAGCCCAAGACTGAGGAGGTGCTCTGTCGATGTGTTTCGGGGGAGACCCAATGCCACCTTATACGCTTTGCGTATGAGCCGATTTAGTTGGGCTCGCTCAGATTGAAGGAGGTGCAAATAAGGAAGGGCGTACGTGAAGCGCGACAAAACGAAGGCTTGAATGATCTGTAGCAGTTCTTTCTCCTTCATGCCTCGATTGCGAGCGCTCACTCGAGATATAAGATGGGCCGTCTGGTTCACGGTTACGGTGAGACGGTCTAGCGTAATGTTGTTGTGGTGGTTTGTTTGCACAATGAGTCCGAGTACTCTCATGTGGGCCACCTGCTTAATTGGCGTGTCATTGACATACACGTTAATACTAGGAAGTGGAGTCTTAATTTTGCGGCGATCTGGAGGTCGCAGTAATAGTAGCTCCGATTTGCTCTGGGAACACTCCAAACCCGCTTCTGACACGTGCTGAACGACTACGTCGGTTGCTCTTTGAAGAGTCTCCTCGATTTGACCATCGGATCCCACCGTCGTCCAGAGCGTGATGTCATCTGCGTAGAGGGTGTATCGCAGGCCGGGTATCGTGTCAAGTTTGGGCGATGAGAAAGAACGGCTATGTAACAAACTATGCACTAAAAGAACGCTACAAGAGGTGCAGACGAAAACAAATACGCGGAACATTAATAAAATAACAACAAGATGGAAATTGTAAAAGAGGGTTACAAGGAAATAATCACAGAATGATCATCGGTCGCGCTTTTTAAATTTCAAAGTGCGACGCAGCGCGCACAACTACAAATGTTTAAAGAAAAAAAGGCTGGTTAAAATAAATAACGGTTTAAAAAAAAGGTCACAATAAAAGTTCCATACGGACCAGGCCAGCTCTTGGTGCACGTAGGGGAGTTGACGGGTGCCGCTGAAGGTCTCGCCGGCTTGGTAGACGACGAGGGTGCCCGGAATTGCAGCCGTCTCAATACGTTGCGCGGGTCACTCCATGCTCGCCGCCTACGCGAGACTCGCGACACCGACGACCGCACTTGTTGCTGGCTGTACGTCAACTGCTCTTCCGATGCAGTTCAAACCTCCTCAGTGGCGTACACGTGCTCCCGCCTCATCTGGGAGTAATTTTCCTTGTTTAGATCACCGGTGCCCCTTCCGGTACCGCTGCAGGGAAGACGAGCCGGCGCCACGCTGGGTCGTTATAGTCGCCGGATGTCGTCCCCCAACACAAAAGCGCCCTTCCTTGGAAGGTGGGGCCCGCGGATGCTCCGAAAATTGGAGTCGTTTGTGACAGTGCTCAATGTACATGCCAGTGGCTGCTAATGGGGAAATGAGAGACAGGAGAATTCGGCTTTTACTTTCTTACGGCTTGAGCTTCGTATCTACTTTCCACCTTTAACCACATGGTATTTACTAGTTCATTGTATTCATGGCACTGCGGCTCAACGCTCGCTAAACCTTTCTAAAACCAAGGAGGTTACGCCCAGCGAGTATAACGTAGCAACCCTTTCTTGTCAGATAGTGCTCAATGTACATCCCAATGGCCGCTAATGGGAATCGCAGCGTGCGCGTTAACTAGAAGCAGAATGCTCCTGTCTCTCATTCTCCATTAACAGCCATTGGCATGTACATTGAGCACTATTTTTTATTGTTCAACAACGCACAGAAAAAATCGCTCACCAGCACCAACTTGTTCAAAATGTTATACTTGTTATACACTACAACAGCTACGAGGGAAAAACGGGTGCCGCTAGAAAATGTTTCGCCCCTAATAAGTGGTTCACAATTAGTACTCGGTACTCTACTATGGGAGAGCCTAAAGCTGTCCCCAAGTGTCCAGGGGACACTTCCTCAATAGAACGTCATTGCGTCGAATAATTGTGTGTTTAGAAAAAATGTTTAACGATTTAGAGTACTTCGTACTCAATTATGGGAGAGCACTGAGCCGTCCCGCTAAACAACGCAGCTATAACTCTAATATTTTGATGGCAGAAACACGACACGCACAGCGGTACTTTTCGGAACCGCATACATACGAAACTGCAAATGCATCTCATAGTGAAAAGCCTGCATGCAGGTTCTCGTGAAATCGGTAATTTTGTCACTATAGATGGACAACATCAAAGCTAAACTTTCGGCTTAATTTGTGCAGGGAAAAAACCATGAACTCACTTGAAAGCCTTTATGTGAACATTTGTCACCTTATGATAAATATTAGGGCAACTTTGCACTAGTGGCGCCAAGGCCCCAGGGAGTCCAGATCTACGCAGGTATCTTTTTATCTCTCCGGCTTTTTCTGTTATTTCCTTTTGTTTTTTTTAACTTTCGCAGTTTTTGTTCACTCTTCCTGTCTGTCTCCATTTTTATTTCTTTCTGTTTTTCTTCCTACTCTGTATCTCTGGAGACAGCCGCCAGGGGGCTGAGGTGCGTAGTCGCACCTCACATGGGCTCTTGCTCTTTTTGCTATTTTCTGTGCAACCTTGCCTGGACACTGCTCGCGTTTAGTGACCTGGGATTCCTCACGTTGCAAGGCATCGTTTGACACCAGACTCATCGCAGTGAGTGTACTTTTTTTTACTAGATATTGAACTCTAAACATATTGTGCCTGCTCGCTGGGACGCGCCAAGGTATTCAGAGGACGCGCTGCACGCGAACGCCGCTGTGGCGACGGGCCTGCGAAACGAGCTGGACGCCAGCGTCTCGTAGGTGCACGAGCACGCTGCTCGCGCAACACAGAGACGCAGCGTCTGAGGTAAAGAGCTCTCATGGAAACGCAGACGTCTAACCCACGTCAAGAAAACCCGAGTACGATGCAACTGGACAACACGGAGGGTAACTCAAAAACGGCATCACAATGGACGTTTGATGAAAATAGTGGCAAAACGACAGGCAAAGCCCACATTGAGTGGCTTCAAGCTGGCCGTAAAGGCAGGTCAGCCAAAGAAGAAAAGTCAGCCGAAGAACGAGCTACGCAACCTGTGAAGCCAGACGCCGAATCTCAACCGCAGCGTCAACGCAGCCCTAGGATGCGGCCATTCCCTACTGATGACTTCAAAATTGTATTCCGCCCGCAACCAGGACTAGATCTTTCAAAACGAACACTCATCGAGGTTACACATGCCATCGGAAGATCCAGTGGCTTGGCCCAGCAGGACTTCTATGACCATGTGCGAGTGCAGGTGCAAAAAGTAGAGAATGTGATCATCGCAAGCACAGCAAGTACTGAACGAGCTTCCAAACTGCAAAGTATAAATGCTATACAGCTCGGTGGAGTAATATATCAAGTGAATCCGCACATTCGACACCCCGATGATGTGTGCCGCGGAGTGATCTACGGACTCGAACCAGGAACAAGCCCCACAGAGATTGTTGCAGGACTTCGCGTAGACCCAAGATACAACGTCCTTGGCGCGCGCATGCTGGGGTCTTCCACAGCTGCAGTTATCACTTTCGACGGGCAGCACGTTCCTTTTTACGTGACGTACCTCAGTGGAGACTACCGATGCAAGCCATACCGGAAGTCCATCCAATATTGCCGAACCTGTGGCGCCCTAGGTCACCGACAAGACATCTGCCCTCAGCCGAAAGCGAACTTCTGCTACAAATGCGGCCACGACAAGGACACAGAACCACATGACTGCCAACCGATGTGCAAGATCTGCGGAGAAGACCATGAGACTGCTGGAAAGGAATGCAAGAAGAAACTCCGCAGCAATCTCCCTCCTTATCAAGTAAGACGCCACCAGCTCGATAACGCCCGCGCCCGTGAGAATCACTGGAGTGCTTGCACCAATGATTTACCCGGGTCAGTTATCACATTAGAAATTTCACGAGCCCCCTCTTTTCCCCCAAAATTTGACCGAAGTCGCTCTCGCTCTAAGAAAAAAGGTCGCTCTGGATCCCGCACGCCATCACGGTCTCGCTCCGTTAGGGGAATCAGTTACGCCGCCGCGGTGACCGGTAGTGACGGGCCCAGTTCTCTAAATACTACAAGTGCCTCGACCATCTCGCCTGCTCAGACAGCGACCATCCGGGCTCTAGAAAATAAAGTCCAAGATCTACAACGGAGTATACAACAACGCCCACCAGCCGAGTGTAGCACACTAGAACTTGACGACAGCATACTAAAACAGACGGAAGCCAGAATAATGAAGCGGGTAGAAGAAAGGCTGCAAGCACATGAAGCGAAGATGCTCGACCTCGTCGAACGACGCCTTGAAGCTTTCGAGAAAGCCCTCACTGCGAAACTCCTCGCATCCATAGACACAACCATAGAGAAAGTGGTTACTAAAATTATGGAAAAGGTAGACCCACTGACCCGTACTGTAAGCACTCTCGACGCCAAGCTTGATGGCTTCATGGCACGACAGCATAGCTTCATAACATATGCATTCAAAAATTTCGTTACCCATGAGCAGCTGGTAGAGCAATCAGGGATCAAGCGGAAAGAGCGAAAAACTTTAGGTGATGAAACTGCAGCGGAAATTCGATCTACAGCACCAAACGACCGGCACCAGACGGGAATCAACTGCCAGAATGGCAGCTCCCACGCATAGACAGTCCGAGCCACTCCCCACTCTTCGAATTTGGCACTGGAATTGCAGATCCTACAGACCTCGTTCTGCAAACTTGCAAGAATATGTTAAAACAAATAATCCAGATATGATCGCGTTGCAGGAAACCCACACAGAAAAAATCAAGCTCCCTGGCTACAGCACTCTCACATGCACACCCCGCACCGCAATTCTAGTCAAGAAGACTCTAACCGCACAGGCTCATGAAATTGAAGACATTGGCATCGAACACACCATCGTGGAGATAATCCCCACTCGGAAGACTCAACAAAGCTTATACCTGGCCAACATTTACAGTCCTCCGCGGGAGCAGTTACACCAATACGACCACTTCGTCCACGAGCTCCGTCAAATGGTTAACGGCAACCGACTCGTCATGGTTGGGGACTTCAATGCTCCACACGTGGCCTGGGGCTATCACAGCACCACCAAGAAGGGGGCGCGTGTTCACGACGCTGCGCAGCAACATGGTTTGACGCTGTGGAATGACTTGCTCCATCCAACCCGAGTTGGCAACAGCGTCTCGAGGGATACTAATCCTGATCTCACGTTCACTAGAGACGTGCACAACGCAACGTGGACAAGGCTACCAGACACTCTAGGGAGTGACCATCACATAATTCAAATAGAGGTCGAACAGGCTCACCGCTCGCTCAAGACAGGAAAAGCTCGGCTCACGGACTGGACCGCCTACAGGAATGAGCTTGATGATGATTCGACTATCGAAGACATTGAAGCCTGGTTAAACAGTATTGTAAGTGTTGCTGACGGACATACCAAAACGATACACTTGAACGAGGACAATCCGGCAGTCGATAATCATATCCTTCACCTATGGGAAGCTCGAAGATCGCTGATTAAACGATGGCAACGGCAAAAGCTCAACCGCAAGCTGAAGCGCCGCATCGCCGTACTCACTAGACAGGCACAGGAGTACGCCGAAAACCTTGCGAGCCAGAACTGGCGGTCCTTCTGCGACAAACTTCAAGGGACATTGAGCACAAAGAAGACTTGGCGCATTCTTCGAGCCCTGATTGACGACACCCACACCAAAACTAACCAAAGAAATACAATTAAGCGGCTCATACACTACTATGAGGGCACAGAGCACCAGTTACTCCAAGAACTTCAAGCAAAACTTTGTGGCTCGGTTAACCAGCAAGCTACCTCCATCAACAAATCGACGCCTAGGGAGTACCGAGGAGCACCGAACGAAGCACTAGACCAGCCTTTCACGCTGGCAGAGCTACACGCGGCCCTTGCTAAGCTTACGCGCAACACAAGCCCGGGAAAAGACGGAGTGACCAATAAGCACCTACGACAGCTACCGCCCCGGGCGTTGACGGCGCTCCTTCGGCACTATAACGACTGCTGGAGGAAGGGCGAGCTACCACAAGCCTGGAAGCACTCAGAGGTGACCATGGTACCCAAGCCAAACAAGCCAATTTCGATTGCAAATCTTCGTCCCATTTCCCTTACATCTTGCGCTGGGAAACTCTTTGAGCACATGGTAAACGAGCGGCTCACCACACATCTCGAAGACAATGGTCACTATCCGAACACCATGTTCGGCTTCCGCCAAATGCTCAGCACACAAGACGTCCTCTTGCAGATAAAGGAAGATATTCTTCTCCGCTTGAGCAAGCACAGTAAGTCATCTGTTCTAGCTTTGGACGTAAAGGGCGCATTTGACAATGTGAGCCACGAAGCCATTCTGCGTAGCCTGGAAGATGTCGGCTGCGGTGCCAAGACATACGCCTATATGCTGGCTTTCCTCACCAACCGCACTGCCACTGTAGGGATTGCCAATATCAGGAGCGAGCTTTTTCAACTCCCTAACAAAGGCACGCCACAGGGCTCAGTGATATCACCAGTGCTTTTCAACTTGGCCCTCCTTAAGCTCCCACGTCTCTTGGACGCTGTCCCTGGGGTACATCACGCGTTATACGCCGATGATATCACTATGTGGACAAGAGGTTCAAGCACGGGTGAACAGGAGGACCGACTTCAAGAGGCGATTAACATCACTGAAGGATATCTCAAGACCTGCGGCCTCCAATGTGCTCCGGAAAAGTCGGAACTGTTAGTACTTGCGGCACGCACCCGGGGTAGACCACCAAGCTACGACACTCCTGACCCACAAGTCTTTCTACAGGGAGTCCAAATACCACAAGTTGACACGCTTCGAGTCCTTGGACTTGTGGGGGTGCTGACACCCCCCTGTAAAGTTGTCTGCGGCGCGTGGCGCATGTGTCTCGCCCCAAGGCTTTATTTCGGTGGTGACCACCGCCGGGCGATAGATGGCGTTGTGGTCGCTTTGAATGCCACTGTTGGTAGAGTGGTAGCGCCAGCGGTGGCCCCTGGCGGAGGGCAGGCCTTGGTGGTGGGCGAGCGTTGCGCGAGCCTCTCCTGCACGTGGCGGCTGCCGCGAACGGTTGTCTGTCGCGTGCCCCCCCCCCCCCCCCCGGTGCTCGGCACCGCGGGCTTCGCGCCGGGGTCCCACGTGGAAGGTCAGGCGTTGGCGACGCCGCCTTGGGTATGTGCTAGTGTGTTGGGTGTGTTAGTGTGTGTTTATCATGTTGTGTGTTTAGTGTGTCACTGCGTTATGTTGTTTGTATGGTAGCGGGTTAATCAAAATTGATGTACCATTCGGCGGACGATATCGTCGTCTAAATTAGTTAATTAATGTATGTATGTTGTGTGCTTTGTACCGACCGCGTCTACTGTGTCCGTTCACTCCTAGAGCGTGGCGTGGCGATGCGCGCGTTCGCCGCGCCGAGACCCCCACACTGGCTGCCCAACGTGGAGCTCTTGGAGAGTCGGACGACAGTTTTTGCGGTTCAGTACAGTGATTTTGTTAGAGCTGGAGTAGAGTAGGCCTAGGGGGGACTTCTTTGCTAGCGTCGGCGGTGTGCTTTGTTGAGAGCGAGGAGATCGGTTTGTAACGTGTTTGAAGTTGTCGGCAGGTTGAGTTTTTATTATTTTTTTTGCTCGCAAGTGTTGTTCTTCTTTGTTGTTGTTAGTTTTCAAAAACGTCGTTGAATTAGGACGAGAGCCATGCGGTCCGCATCCTGGGGTGAGCAAGGCCTAGAGCACGTGGTTTGTAGGCCAGGCCCGAAGCGAGTGAGTACGGAAGCCTCGTGGGTGGTCCGATTTTCTGTAAATAGCTTCTTCTATATCTTTGGGCTCAGGGAGCCGGGCGTCGTTGCTGACTTGTATTGCGGCTCGACGCCGAGGCGTCGTGACACCGCCCGGGGCGGTGGACGCCGGTCGCTCGGTAAGCTGCTGTGTGCGGCGAGCGATAGGGCCACCTCACAGAGTGGACGTCTCCTCGCGGCTGCCTCTTCTGCGCCTAGGCTGGGTGCTGGGTGGATGCCGGTTGTTGCCGTGCGACTCATTAGGCCTAAGGCTCTACGCAGCCGCCTGTCGCACGTGGCACAGCTAGGTGGATCGTGGCGTTGAGGTGTTGCGCTCCGCTTCCCTCACTTTTTTTTCCTTGTGAGCACGAGTTAGGAAAAGTGATTTTTGTTTTTATTTTGATGGGCGTCTCGGCCGCCACCGATGTATTAGCTAGCAGTACTGACCAACGTACCACGTGGACGAAAAACTCGGAAGCTTCCTTCCCGAGGACCTGCTCGATCGTTTTCTTTCAAGCTTTTTTTGTTGTTATTTATGTATTCTGCGGGAGGGATGTCATCCACGGCCGCCGGCTGTCCTGCACATCGTCAGCGTCGCTGGCCAGGAATGCGGTCGTGAGGTCGGGCGATGGAGATGCCTGGGACCTGCGCAACTGCCTGCAGTCCGGTGCCCTCGCGAGTGCTGGTCGCAACCGGAAGACGTGTCGGCGCTAGCGACGGATCATCGCGCCGACGGCAACGTTGCTGTTGCGGGGCCGGTACTCGGGTGAAGTCTAGCCGGACAGTGCAGCAGTGTCGACCAGCGGCGGTGTCGTGGTGCAAGGACATTATGGTCGTGCGATATCATTTTTTTGTTAAAGCTTGTGTAGCTAATTTTTTATTCCGGGATATGGTTTGATTTAAGGTTGGGGGAATGTGGGAGTGCTGACACCCCCCTGTAAAGTTGTCTGCGGCGCGTGGCGCATGTGTCTCGCCCCAAGGCTTTATTTCGGTGGTGACCACCGCCGGGCGATAGATGGCGTTGTGGTCGCTTTGAATGCCACTGTTGGTAGAGTGGTAGCGCCAGCGGTGGCCCCTGGCGGAGGGCAGGCCTTGGTGGTGGGCGAGCGTTGCGCGAGCCTCTCCTGCACGTGGCGGCTGCCGCGAACGGTTGTCTGTCGCGTGCCCCCCCCCCCCCCCGGTGCTCGGCACCGCGGGCTTCGCGCCGGGGTCCCACGTGGAAGGTCAGGCGTTGGCGACGCCGCCTTGGGTATGTGCTAGTGTGTTGGGTGTGTTAGTGTGTGTTTATCATGTTGTGTGTTTAGTGTGTCACTGCGTTATGTTGTTTGTATGGTAGCGGGTTAATCAAAATTGATGTACCATTCGGCGGACGATATCGTCGTCTAAATTAGTTAATAAATGTATGTATGTTGTGTGCTTTGTACCGACCGCGTCTACTGTGTCCGTTCACTCCTAGAGCGTGGCGTGGCGATGCGCGCGTTCGCCGCGCCGAGACCCCCACACACTACACATACATAAAGATGGGTCTGGCTCCGCTGCCCTACCCCGGCTGCAGAACACTGTGACACAGCTCACCCACCTAATCCGAAAGGTGGCAAATCGCCGCAGTGGCTTCAAAGAGCACGACACCCTAAAAATGGTACAAGCTCTCCTTTACAGCCGCATAACGTACGGAACTCCCTACCTCAACCTGAAGACAGCGGAGAAACAAAAACTTAATCTGCTGATACGAAAGGCTACAAAGCTTGCCCTAGGACTGCCGCCAGCCGCCTCCACTGACCGACTGCTTCGCATGGGAGTTCATAATACGTGGGAAGAAGTCACCGAAGCACACCTCATCAACCAGGTCGAGAGACTCAAGCTGTCACTCACAGGGCAAGCCGTGCTTCGACGCACAGGATACCAGACCACTCTAGAACCCAACGAAGAATGCAAAGGCAAAATACCGTCACAGCTGCGAGAAAGCCTTGAAATTCAGCAGATCCCTCGGAACATGCATCCTCAACATCACCGAGAAAGGCGGCTCGCCAGGGTTAACATGATCCGGAAAAAACATGGCAATGACCCGCAGGCGCGATACGTGGACGCAGCCAAATATCCGAGACGTAATGCCTTCGCGATTACCGTCGTAGATTGCAAGGGCGCGGTACTGGCATCGGCGACTATCCTCGCCAAACGTGCGGAAACAGCTGAAGAGGCTGCTATAGCACTCGCCACCCAGACGAGTGAGGATCCCATCGTGGTCATTACCGACTCACAAACAGCGGCACGGAACTACCTGAAAGGCAGGGTCTCCACGGTGGCGATTAGGCTACTAAAGCGCATGGACAATCCTCCTCCCTACACATGCATCGTGTGGATTCCGGGTCATGAAGGTCTCGAGGGAAATGAAGCGGCACACACCGCAGCCCGCGAATGCGTCAACCGGGCATTCCCATACAAGATCCGAGGCACCTCCCACTCAACAACAGAATCAGAGACAAGAGAAGCCATACCACTAACGTACCATGCATTATTGCAACATTATCGGCTAGAACGCAGGTTATACCCCCCGCCACATCCAAAACTCGCAAGAGACGAAGGGACTGACAATGGGCGTCTTCAAAGCAACACGTTCACACACGGCGTACTATTGCACCATATGAGGCCAACGTTGCACAGCTACATCTGCCCTCACTGCAATGTGGCAGACACTCTGGCGCACCTCCTACTGCAGTGCAAAGTAAGCGTCCCAAGACTACGAGCAGCAGCACCAGATGCGGACCAAGACCTCCTCAGTGAAGCGTGGGAGGCTGCGATCTCCCAGCCGGACCTGGTCGAGCAGCGTCAACTCGTCGCTCGAGCTCGGCGGGCTGTCCAAGCCAGAGGGTTCCTGGAATAAGGGACCCTCCCACCTTCACTCACAAGCTTCTTTCAATAAATGTTTTCTCTCTCTCTCTCTGTATCTCTATTTGTTTAGCTTTTTTTCATCTCGCTTGCTCTTTCTTTTAAATGCAAAGCATTTCTTAGCAAACTTCGGCGACATTGAGCGAATCTATCTATCTATCTATCCATCTATCTATCTATCTATCTGTCTAGCCGCCTACGAGTATATATTAGCTCTCCTGGGCGTTTCCATAATAGTATCGATATCAAACTTGGTGTGGCATAACATGATTGTATGAAGAACATATTTGACTAGTCATAACTTTAAAATCATGACGTGCGTCATGAATATTGTGATTTACATTTCATGGCCCTGCAGCTCTTGCGGTGGTTTCATTCACATGGCATGCGTTGCAATGCTGGTATGGTATAACATGATTGCATGGCGAATAACAGCGACAGACCTTAACATAACAATCATGACATGCGGGTCATGTAACAACATGACTACATGCCACGCTCATGATGCGCTCGCAGCCGTTTCACCAGCTTCACATACGCCATATTTGGTTTTACGTGACGTCAATGGATGACGAAAGTATGTGACTTGTGCAAACATGATAATCATGAGATGCGTGTCGTAACAACATGACTACATACCACACTCATGATGCGCTCACGGCCGTTTCATTAGCTTCACATATGCTAAATTTGGTAATGCGTGACACCAATGGATGACGAAGGTATGTGACTGGTGCAAACATGATAATCATAAGATGCGTGTCATGTGAGAACATCACTGCATGCCACAGTCAAGGTGCCATTTCGACATGACGTGGTGCACGTGTTTGCCGGCGTTCATTTCGTTGCGTCACGCCGCGGCTTTGTCACGCCAGGCGCCGGTCCTGCCATATACTGGCAGACGCGTGCTGCGCTGCGTTGCTTTGACGCATGCGCGTTTCAGCGCGCCTGGCGGCCTTCCGAAACGAAGAGAGGGAGACGCAGTGTTGTCTGGGCAACGCATCGGTGCGAAGTGCAGCATGCCGCATTTCGCGCCGGTTGCCGTCGGGCCGTGCCGATGAACGCTGGTCACGCTTGGTGTCAGATTATAGAGTGCTCGCGTTTTGCTAACGTAGCGTCGCTGTACCCAGCGTGCGCGCGCCTCAACGCTACAACGGAGTATATTGGGCCCTTCATGATACGCTCGCGGCCTTTCTGCTAGCTCCACATATACCAAAATTGTTGTTACGTGACCTCTGGTTAATATTGTGTGAACGACAAAGAGCGCTACTATCATCATTAAGATTAGAGCAGCGTGTTCGGAACAAGGAAGAAGTCAATGGGTGGGCTTCGCTATGGAGACGGTGGCTCGTCCTTTCCTCAACACTTCGGTCAAATCATCCACATGTTTTTCTAAGCCATTCACATTGTGCAATGTAGTGGCATATTGATGCTCTTTTACTGTATTCTGCATTGAAAGGGCGGAAATTTGGCTAAATTATTCTGTCAAGCTGTGTTACAGTGATGCTATCTTTTGGGCGAGCATGTTTGCACGTTTTAGTGGCATGTCTTACGATTTTCAATTTCGCCCATTCACTACTGAACTCTGTGCTCTTTTGGTTGGATTTTGAAGATATTGTGTGGACGTGCTCGACATGTTCTCACTTGTGCAATGAAGCGGTGCAGATGAAGCATCGTTACGTGCGGGTGATAGATTTTGCTCCTTAGGACTGCTTGCTTCGGGCATCTTGGTTAGAGCTTCCGAAGCCTTGTACATTGTCCGTCGCTAACACTTGATCAACTGGTTGTGGTCCACGCGCTTCAACCAAGTTCCTGTTAGTTTCTCTGCTGGTATTGTCTTTCAAACTCGGCATACAGCTTTGCATGCTTTGATCTTGCTTCGCCGTGCCAGAGCATCAACATGCAAAAAAAGATCACAATTCGGATAAGAATGTTGAGGAAAGGACGAGCCACCGTCCCCATAGTGAAGCTCACTTGTTGACTTCTTCCTTATTCCGAACACTGCTCTAATCACAAGGATGATAGTGGCGCTCTTTGTCATTCACACAATATTTCACATCTTCCGCGCCCCTTCAATGGCGAATGACGACGGAGAACACTAAAATCGCACATGGGTTCCGAGTACAAAATGTTCAACAATTTGCGTTTCACGTCAGTCCCTGTATAGAATCATCCGGATTTCTTTCTGCACTTGGCCTTCCAGCGATGTTTACGGCGCTTGTTCCACGCTCTTGCCAGTGGACGCGTCACTTTCGGTAAACTGCTTTCAACGATTGGTTTCCTTGGGCAAGAAGGTCCATTATGCAGATTCTTCCGCAAATTTCGGGTGTAGCTGTTCCTCAGAACTTTTCTTGGTTTCTTTCTCTTGGCTGCCCTTGCTTTGGAGGCATCGGTCCTTTCACTCTGCGTTGGTTTGGTCTGTCTTATTCGGGGGGTTGACGTTGTCTTGACATTTCGCATCTTCGCAAATATATGCCGTGCCAACCACAGTCTCTCTAATCTTGACTTCTGTGGCTTACCTGAAGTGCCCGATAAGTACTGGCAGTAGGCTTCGGTTTTCTCGTCGACTTTAAATTTCTCTTGCCTTGATAAAATGGCCTTGATTTTCTTTCATCAGGTATTTTGTTGTACAGACGTGAGGACTGCAATACAACAAAATCTGGAGTCTTCGGCGTGCAATCATCCTCAAGGTCTGGTGTGTCATCCTTTGGAATTCCTGATGCCTTCTGCTTTTCCTTCATACAAGTCTCTTCCAACATGTGCACTTGAGTTGCTGTAACTGTCGTGTCGTTTGCTTCATTGATAGTGTACACTGATGGAAGTTCCAAAGTCGTGGGCCAGTTCTTTGTAAGTAGCGGTAGTTCTGTACGTGCTTGGATGCTGGTTACGGTAGTGAAATCGGCGACTTTTCAGCTTTCAGCACGTTCAGCGATTCATCGTCTGAGTCGTCTAGCTTCCGTAAAACAAGATTGCTGCTGAAGAAGCAAAAGCTAGATAGCCGCGCCGCAGATGAAGAGTGCACGTTAGCTTGTAGGATCTAAATCCTTTGCCTCATGGCTTTCAAGCGAGCTTGTAGAGCACTTAATACTCCCGCGACCTTATATTCCACTCTGACCTTGGCTAGAATTATCTGGTGTTCATGAAGCTCTGCTTCCTCCATTTCTGCTTCCAAATGGTCGATATGAACTGCATCCGAGTCATAGTTCTTGTCGATTTCTTTAGGAAGCTTTTGTAAAGGCCAATCAAAATTTAATGAATATATCATAACTCACTTACTGACGGATGCTCCACGTGTACTAGACGTTCAATGTTGGCGAAGGCTTCTGTGACGTCATTGCACACTTCATTCCGCCTTGCAAACAGGGCTTCTATTATCCAGTCCAGTGCCGGAAATGTGAGAAATCGCTGGCCGGCCGCGTGCATGAATGCGAATGTGGTGTCCGTCACAAACGCTTCGTAGCACGAACTCTCAAGCAATGTCGAGGTGTCATGCTTCTTGATCTGGTTCTCGGGAACGGTTTGGCTTCGCACATCAGTTTCAACCAACGGCGGCTTCACAAAAGTCCTCGAGGCTGCGATTGTGTTCGAAATTCGTAAAGTCCGCTCGATCTCCCCTCCGAATGTTTTTCCTCCCACGGGCTTCGGCACCAAAATGTTGAGGAAAGGATGAGCCGCCATCCCCATGGCGAAGCCCACCCGTTGACTTCTTCCTTATTTCGAAGACACTGCTCTAATACTAATGATAATAGTGAAACCCTTTGTCGTTCACAATTTATCTGCCAAACACAATGGATGATTAAATATATCACTGGTGGAAACATGATAATCCAGACACGCGTGTCGCGCAAGAACATGGCAATATAACACACTCATAGCGTGCTCGCGGGCGTTTCGCTAGCTCCACATATACTAAATTTGGTATCACATGACATGAACAGATGACGAAGGTAAACGATACACTCAAACATGATATTCATGACACAGAAGTCATGTACGGCGTCATTTACCTCCATCTCGTAACGTTCTGCTGATTTGAAAGCGACCTAGGAACCATTCTTATTCGTGTTTCGCATATAATCAATTCCCACTGTACGTGGGATCTGCCTTTTTTTCTATATATATATATACGTACCATGGTTTCGCTTCCGCTACAACAAGCGACAACATCGCACAATGATCCGGGCGGCCCAAAGGTTCCCCAAACTTAAAATTTTCTTCGGTCACCGTCAATAGCCCTCGGTCACCATTTGCAGACTTTTCTTTATCGTCTACGTAAATACCGCCTAAGAATGACTAAACTACAACAACTTCGCAACAACAGAGGCCACCAAGCTCACCTTGGGGTTCCGTATACGTGGGAGTATAGCAGCTTGGCGCAGTGTCTTCACTGGGTTTTTTTTTTCCTCCAAATAAAGTTTTCACCGTAATCATTATCACCATCAAGAGAGAGAGCGAGGGAGAGAAAGCTTAGCATTGCGACGTAGTTTGCATATCTGAGTTAGCATATGAAGATACCATGAGAAGCTTTTTCTTTTCGGTTTTGTCGAGCACCGCGGGTATATTTTCAAGTTTTTAGTTAACTTTATTATACGAACTAAAGAATCAGTGACAACTCAGCCCAAACGTAGGGCAACACTAGCCGCAGTTGAGCTAACGTTCTCACGTTGTAAGTGGGCATATAGTACCGTGCCAACCGCGATCACTGTCACAGTTTATTGATGGATACGCTTTGTCGTGCCAGAATGCGAAGACTTCGTTTATTTTCCCACTATTTCTTGCATACACACATAAACTAATACCCCGAAAGAAAACACCGATGAACATTTCGACTATAGTATTCATACACTGACCAACTTCTAGTTTATTTTAGAGCGCTGGTGCCCATTTCTGCGTCTTGCAGCGTCACCGTTGGCGTCCGTGGCGTAACCGACCAGGCAAACGAGGACGAAAAAGAGCAAACTACGTCTGTCAATATCACGAGGCACTGGCCTCTATCCTCAAATTTTAGGGGCGAAGCTCCTTAAGCCGTGGTCATGTACATGGATGTCTGCCATGGGTCTGTAAACCGTGGGCCTGTACATGCATCTTGGTGTGTGACCGCCTAGTTCTAGATTCACTCTGCAGGTGCAGACAGACAGACAGACTGACGGATGGATGGACCAACGGACCTACAGACAGATAGACGAATGAACGGATGGACGAATAAACAGACAGACAAATTGACGGACGGACGAACGGACAGACAGACAGACAGACAGACAGACAGACAGACAGACAGACAGACAGACAGACAGACAGACAGACAGACAGACAGACAGACAGACAGACAGACAGACAGACAGACAGACAGACAGACAGACGCTTTGCCCAACTGATCATCATTCACTCCGTTGATAGGCTGGCATTTTTTTTCTTCTTACGGGCTCATAATCAGCCAATTCGTCCATTTAGTAGGACTGACAAATGAGCGAGTTTGTATTGATTCAATATTACGAAGTAACACTTCGAACTAAGACAAAATAACGGGGGAACACACAAAACACAAGCGCTGATGAGGGATTATGATGGAGGTTAGCTGGTTGTAATGTTGGAGTTTATATAGTGATTATGATTATCTAGTCATAGGAGACGCAAACGAAGAGTCACAAATAAGCGAATGACGTACTTCAAGTATTCACCGAATAAGGCAAGGGCTTCAGGTTTGCGTTCCCAGCAGAACAGGATACGTTTTTGAATTTGAAGTTGTTCTTGACATCTGACTACGTTTCTTGAAAATTGTGGGTGAGCTAAAAAAAATGGCAGCATATTCACGGAGTGAATGATGGATAGTGGGGCGAAGCATCCGTCCGTCCATTCGTTCTTGCTTCCGTCCATCCATGCGTGCGTCTGTGTGGCAGCCCATGTGTCCATCCTCCCGTCCGTGCGTGTGTCTGTTCGTGCGTCCGCACGTTCATCTGTGCGTCCATCCCTGCTTTCGTTTATGCATCCGCTCCTGCGTCCGTCCATGCGTCCATCCGTTCATGCATCCATCCGTGCGTCCGTCCATGCATCTGTCTGTGTGTGCGTTCGTCCACCTAATCAACACTCCAAGTACCACCATCTCGCATCTTTTCGTCATATATTCCTCATATAGAAGCACCGCCATCCAGCGGACATTCTAAGGACTGAACTAGAGGAGGCGCACGCACGTGCACTTTCTTACGGCTTGTGCTTCGTGTCTACTTCCCACCTTTAACCACCTCGAGTTCATAGTATATACTATAGTTTACTGTATTCATGGTACTGCGGCCCAACGCTCGCTGGACCTTTCTAAAACCTAGGACGTTACTCCCAGCGAGTATAACGTAGCAACCCTCTCTTGTCTTCGGTGCGTTGTTGAACAATGAAAAAATATTCGCAGCGTGCACGTTAAATAAAAGCCGAGTTCTCCTGTCTCTCATTCCCCCTTAGCAGCCATTGGTATGTACTTTGAGCACTATTTTTTATTGTTCAACATCGCACAGAAGAAATCTCTCACCGGCACCACCTTGAAGAATCTCTCACCGGCACCACTTGTTGCACACTACTACAACGGCTACGAGAGACGAACGGGTGCCGCAATAAAAAGCTTCGCTCATAAAAAAAAGAAATTATATACAGACGCACAGCCGAGTAGCCTATCAATACTGTTGCCTTCAAGTATTGCAGGAGGGTTCATGTGGCTTTCTGGGCTGATGTTCTGTAATGACACGCTCCCAGGTTCATTCCTTTAGTGCTCTCTTATTTGCCTGACCATGTATGATGTGGTAAACTGGACGTTTGTATATTATATATATATATTATGCTCTACCATTATTAATATATTTTTATATTCGCCTTTGAGCAAAACGTGCCCTCATAGAACGAAAGAAAGCGTGTACAGAGAGGTGGACTGAAATAAAGGTATGGGTTTTTTAGATCTTTTGGTGACCAGAGCATGCGGGAAAAAAAAAATCAAAGCATATCTACGAGGTGAATGATCAAGTGGGGTGAAGCGGACGGACGAACGCACGGACGGATGCACCGATGGACAGACGGGCGTATGGACGCACGGAAGCACGGACAGACAGACAGACGCTTCGCCCCACTCACCATAATTCACTCCGTGGATATGCTGCGACACCATTTTTATTGACATGCAATGCAACGCAACTGTCTACTACGACGACACGGGACATACGACCCACGGAATGGGAAGCTTCACCCATAAGAGTTATTCGAGCGCTAAAGTCGGCAATGCGCCGGGGAATTCAAAAACCTGTAGAAAAAATAGATGTAAATGTCACTGTACTGTTATATGTTCACGTGCTATCGTATGAAGTATTGAGCGTAGCTCGCACATTATGGCGTGAAAGTTGTTTTCTAGGGACCAAATGCATTACGAGGAATCTGTAGAAGTGTAAGCAGAAAAGCATATATGCAATTGAAAGAAGGAGGTGCCACGTGAAACACTGACACCGAGCGATTCGGTGTTATGTACAGTATTCATTTGACATACAGCGCTATCTACATAGACCAGATATGAATGTGTGTAAATGTCAGAATAAGATATCATGATGCACGTTTACGGAGGAATGGCCCATCGCATATTGCTGTAGCTAGTAGTGCGGGTGTGAACTTCACTTTAGTTGAACTAGCGTCGCTTCAAGTGATCATGCCCTGACAGCTGGAGAGATAATAAAAGCTACCGCTTTGAACCACAAAGAAATGTATTACTTGAATGGCTAGGTGGTTATTTTAAGTTTTATTGTTGTTGTTGTCGTGGTTTATGTGAGCGCTGTCAGGCATTGTGTTATGTGAGCGCTGTCAGGCATATTCATTTTGTGCACATGTGAATAAAACTTTAGTTGAGGGTTTAGCGCTTGAGCTTCTCACGTTCTCCCATGATTTTATCGCACTTCGTGGCACTGTTTCGTAAGTATAAACTCGTGCATGCGTATATTGCAGATAATCACACTTCGAATACTCGCACTGTATAGGGAGTTGTCCTACTTGGGGCTGGGGCACAGTGAAGGTGCTTTTAAATCGCATTTTTTGTTGTTAATACTTCATTATCAGAAAGAAGTGCGTGTGGTTATTAGTTATTTGTCGGGGTTTAACGTCCCAAAACTTACCATATGATTGTGAGAGACGCCGCAGTGGAGGGCTTCGGTATGTTCCACAACCTGCGGTTCAAGAGTGTGTGTGTTACTATTTGTCCCAATGTCCCACGTCCCGCGTGCTCAGATTTGAGTGCACGTTAAGGAACCCTAGGTGGTCGAAATTTCCGGAGCCCTCCACTACGGCGTCTCTCATAATCATATGGTGGTTTTGGGACGTTAAACCCTACATATCAATCAATTACCTTTCCACGCATTTGACTCTCTTCAAAGAGTCAAGTTATCTCTCTTTTGGGTCCCCAGACTTTTCTAGGAGAGTATATATTAATCTCCAAAAAGAGTTCTCGTGTCTTCAGAGAGTCATGTACGAGCCCTGTCCCGACAAACCTCTCTTTTTTCTTACAGTGTTCCGCTAAACATTCCATCCAATGCCTCCCCGAAGTTGTCCAAGCAATAAAAACAATTTTAAACGAACATCAACTCTACCTTATCGTTACGATGGCATTCAGGGTCGCTCTGTTGAGAGAATTATCTGCATTAATGCAGAAAAATAAAGGAAATGAGGAAAATGAAAGCATCTACAAAATATCCGACTATAAAAGTCAGTTTATTATAGAACTTGCAGCGACTGGGCTACAGTAAGTGAGAAGACATGCCGTGAGAGCCCATTTACACCGTAATTCACAAACAGGTCGCCTTTACGGCGCCACGTTCTCTCTCTCCCATTTATACGGAGCGAACGAATGTGTGAGGAATGCGAAGAAGGAGGAGGACCAGACACGCTGCAGCAGTGTTTCATTCATTGCCACCTTGAAAGCGTATGCGGAGCGTAAAAACTGCCCCTACCGTAGACAGGCACCCTCGGTGGGCGGGTACACTGGGCACACGGTTGTCCCTTGTACTAGAGAGGTGCATGCACAGAGCGTACGGGAGAGGCCTCGTAAGCTGATGGGTGCCCCTTCGCTAAGTGCTTTCGTGGCGCCCTGAATTTGTGGGCGCGTTCGGGCCACACCGCCCATCAACTCCTTTTTTTTCCTACCTCTAGCTTTCTTCTTCGCTTTTCTTTGTTTATAACATCCTGGCGTGTATTCTGGAGGCTTCAGGGGCTTTGCCCTCTTGTTACTTTTCCTTCTCTTTTCTTGAGCCTTCTCGTCGATGGTATGTCCGTGTACTGTATTAACTCGCCCAGTTGCACATAAAACGAGAGACGGCCGCCTTCCTGGAACCTCCATTCAACCTTTGCTGGCCTCTCTGCTATGAAAGAACGTTCCGCGAGAACTGGGTGGCTGTTCCAGCGAAGCAACAATCGACGTAGTTCCGCTGCTGCCCGTGTACCGCCATTCATGAAGTAACGAGACTTGCGTAGAAAAAAAAAAGAAGAGTGATAAAGTGAGAGAGGAATGGTGAATGAAGAGGAGTGATGAATTTAGGCTACATTAATTACTTTACGTTCTCCTCTGTAGCGCACTTGTGGCCCGTTGCAATTTGTTGTTTATACCAAATACTGATAATCGGAAAATTCAACTTCATGAAACACTTCCGTGAAGAGCATCGTGATGCCACTCTAGTCAGCGTGCATGGTTCGCCGTGTCGTAAGTAATGATTGCCTAAGAGATACAGTATATAATAAATGGATTATTGACCAAACTTTATTTAATATCAGGCAGTTTCATTCAGGCAAGGCGGAGGGAAGGTATGGGGTTTAACGTGCTAAAACGCCGATATGACTAAGAGGCACGGAGTATTGCGGGGCTGCCGAAATCGGGACCAAACGATGTTATTTAACGTGCGCTGAGACCATACATGGGTCTCCGGAATTTCACCTCCACGGCAGGGAACAAACCCGAGACCTTAGGGTAAGCAGCCGAGCACTTAACCACTCTACCACTGAGGAGAACAGCTCACAAAGACGGTGCGGCGTCTCCATGATTGGCTGAAATACAAAGAATTCGACAATGTTTCGAAATAGCACCAACGGACCACACGGGATTGAACTCGAAGATCTTTGCAGCCGTCTAAGTCGCATAAAGAAAATACTAACCACGTATTGAATAAACAGGTTTTATCTGCGCGACTATCATATCATAGCATCAAACCGCAGCCATTGAAACACGATTTCCAATCATGCGATTAGTATACCTCAAAAGCTAAATGAAAGCAAAATCATCTGCCCCGAAAAAGCATTGACTTGGCTATACGGTATTGAAGTTTAGAAAGTTACTGCCAAGTTGGGCTTGTTTTACGCATGATTACGTCCGAAAACACGACGCAACTGGACTAAACCTCCGTGGTATCTTGTTCTGACCGCTAAGGACGTTTTTATTTGTAGAAGCATGGATCACAGAACCACCGTTATGCGCTGTTCTGCCAGTTTTCCGCCCCTACGAAATAGAAAAAAAAAGAAAGCAAAACCTCGCTGTGCATTCACATATTGTTTCCAGTTATCAAATAATGGGCACATTAAAAGCAGAGTAAATACACTTACGGAACTAACACTCTACGAAGTGATGCTCCATTCGCGTTGTTACATTTATTCTATTATAGATATGGGCCATGCACATACTTCATCGAAGTCACAATAATGTTCCGCTGTCCGGAATAAAAGTTGTACTGTAGCCAAATTTACTCATATCACGTAACACAGTAAAATCAACTGACAGGACTGGAAATTGTGCATGCGACGTCATGGGAATGGGGCATATTACGTGAATGTGGCCAGCAAATAGAGCGTATAATCGACTTCTTTTTTTTCCCTATAACCTGTCCGTAGACGAGGTAATACACGGTGTTAAAAATGCACACGCGAATCTTCTTCAAGGCCTGGCCGATCACCCGACCTTGATCACAGGATTCACGCACCGTTTAACCCGCAATTGACCCGCAGAATTCAGCGGTACATCGCCCTATTAGGCGGTGTGTCTGAACAAGCAACAACTTGCGCGTATATGCACGTGTACACGCACACTACCTCGTGGATGTGCGTTTCTGTTTTCGTCTTACAAGGCAAACAAGCGCTAATAATCAACCCCCACCCGTCACCGAGCCCTATACCACCCGACCGAGGGCGCAGCGCGCGCTTGCTCGTCCACTCGGCGTATAGTGGTGCTGAGAAGAGTTCCAGTGGCGCGTTCGGAATTCGGAGAGCATGGTATTTAGGTAGGCGTCATGACAGGAAATGGGCGTTGATGCACGGCGGGCCCGAGCAACGACGGAGGGGGCTGGCGGGGGGGAGGGGAGGGGTTGCTGTGTTCGGCAGGCTGGTCGACTCGCTGAACGGCTACAGCTCGGCTTCGATTACCGTCACTACGGCGACGAAGCCTCTCGCATGCGAGCATATCGCCCCGGCACATCTCTCCTGGCAGGCCAAGTGCGTACCTCCGGCGTTACAGCCCTGTTTCACGTATATACACCACGAGCACGTACTATGTACGACACGTTCTGGCGTACATCTATAGGAAATATAGACCCACGGCTTTTGTTATTTAAGATTTTTAAGGTTGCGCGCAGGAAGTGGGTCGTATATCGGTCGCACTCCAGAGGGAGGCGTGAGCGACGAAGTTTGCGGGGGGGCGTCGTTATGACTCGATTTATTCGGTGCGCTTGGAATCTCCGTAGGGGGACATACGCGGCAAGATATATATCGGGGTGGTTTCAAAATGCTCCATGGAACGCGTGCGTCTGCAACGCCGAAGAAAAGACGGCGACGTAATAGCTTTTTTTTTTTCAAGTTGAGTCTTCAACCTTAAATATCTGTGGCGGGGAGTGAGGAGACGAACAGACCGTATAAACGCGACTTCAATACGCTTGCGAATCATTAAGTATAGAAGGCGTGTCGATGTAGAGGCACTACGAATTACGGATCATGTATTCGTATACGCCATTTACGGAGTTACGTGTCTTCGTTGGAGTATATAGGTTTACCTTCATTATACTCTTTAGCGTGAGGTGGTTCTGATGCTTGTCCTCGGTTATGCTATAATTCGTAGGATCTCGGTGTCCTTCAGCTAACCAAAGGGTGTGAGTAGAGTCGACGTATTGGCGGTCCTTGGAGAACTTTGACCGGGTGACGCTATTTAATGGGTACCCAGGCTGTGGCACACAGGACGTTCTTGCACTCCACTGCAACAAGTTTGTTGCAATGGAGCGCAAGAACTACAACGCAAGAACGGCTGGGACTAGTACCTACGACTTCGATTTCAAGAGAACTACGTAATAACCTCGACGACTGCGACTAGGCGGGCATCATGCCAATTCCAATGTGTATTAGGCAGTTTTGTCTCCATGTTTAGTAATATATTAGTGATAATAACGCCGGTTTCTTCTCCTTAAAGTGGGCTGAAGCCTGATCACCTAAATATTGCTCTCTTGTGATTCGAGTGGGACGCGTCTCAAGACCGACATTGACCCATACGGCGTCAACTATTTCATACTTGTATTTTCTTCAATTAGTCCTCGTCCAGTTTTATTGTGGTTCCGTCAAAAGTACAAAAATCGACTTACTCCGAGTCACTCGCATTCTCATCGTGGTGTAAGTTTTACTCCGAGTGAGCATGGCCGAGAAGAACTTCGGTGAGCCTGAGTCCCAGTAAGTACGGTCGAGGACGATTTTGGTGAGTTTGAATCCAAGTGAGTAGTAAGCGAAAAATATATTTTGTTAGTGAGTCGGAGTAAGCTCCACATTTTTTGCTCACCTACGGGTGCGGCACTACTCTCATGAAGCCGTTGAGTTCCACGTAAAATGTGGTAATGTGGTAACGAGGGACTGTTGGTCAGCTGCCCACTCGTAACAAGTTCACGTGCTACGTGACGCCAAACAGGCTCAAAAGAGTATGCCACACTCGCCGCCATGGCTACTGGTGGCGCTGACTGACACTCCCAAGTTTAATTCACATAACCCTATAAAGTGGCTGGGGGGATATCTGTCGTGGTAGCTCAGTGGTAGAGTATCGAACGCGTCATTCGAAGGTTGCAGGTTCGGATCCTGCCCACGGCAAGTTATCTTTTCACCCACTTTTCTTCATATATTATACATTACAAATTGGTCTAATATCTTCCCCTATACTTTTCTTGGCATTATTGTCTCCCTGCCTTTCCCTCATTTTATTCTCTCTCTCTCTCTGTCTGCTAGATCTCAAAAATATTATATATATATATATATATATATATATATATATATATATATATATATATATATATATATATATATATATATATATATATATATATCAAGACATTCGATGGCTTTCGCCGCCAAATGTCTTTATTTAATGCGTAAGAATCACTGTGACTTTTCGCATCTACACTGTACAGGGATATCTTTGGTCTACCGGATTGCCCATTTTGATCCCGCGTATGATGCATTCTTTCACCTTCGTGCAGTTTCTTTACGAATAATGCGCTAGAGCTGACGCGGTATCCGGTATATATTTGGGAAGTACACGCATCCCTGTTTAATGCGTCCGCGAACTCTTTAGTGAGCACAGCACCTGAGACGGAACTGCGCAACCACGCAGCTATGCAATCGGGAGAGATCGTAAGAAAACGAACGCGAGGAGATCGACCGAAGAACGGTCGATCTACGTGCACGGGAAAAAGGCTGCGCTGCAGGATCCTATAGAGGCGTCATAATCGGCGAAGGCCCATCCTTCAAGTGTTCCCAGCGCGCGCTGACATGTTGGCAACGCCGTGGAGAATCACGGGCGGGCTTTCACTCTCGCATCTCTGGGGCCGATCCCGTCGTGTTCTGCAGCGTGGCAGCCGTGGGCAAAACGCTCTCTCTTTTCGTGCAGAAAAGGGCTGCGCTCATGTATAGCCTGGACGGACAGACGGGCTGCGCTCCGTCTGTCCGTCCAGGCGTTTCGTGTTTACATTTATGTTCGTCTATGCGTCTGTGATGTGCTACTCAGGTGTTTTGAGTGTGTGTGTGTGTGTGTGTGTGTGTGTGTGTGTGTGTGTGTGTGTGTGTGTGTGTGTGTGTGTGTGTGCGCGCGTTCGGACGCGCTCCCCGTCCACGCACGACATGATTGCTCCCCCATCTCTACCTATCCACTCCGCGTCTTTTGTTTTTAGCGTTTCGCGGACAACCTTATGCTTCTCTCTCTCTCTCGTACTCTACACGGGGGGACTACCCAAGTGTACGATTGAGCTTGGAGACCAGCAACGCGATCGTGACTTGGGCTGTCAGCTGCGACTAACGAGGAAACAACACTTCGCCATTTACACAGTCTTATTCTTTGTCTTCTTCTTGATACCAGTGCACTCTCTTGACGCCGTCGTTCCGATCGTAAGCCGTCTCGTGCTGCCGCAAAATACGTCAATCTCCCGTCATGACTGCGGTACAGCCGAGTATACACAATGCCTTTGCGTACAGAATGAGGAAGCAGTTGATTGCGTTGATGCAGTGCAGTGCTGCTGCGGTGACATGTACATCGTGTCTATATGCACACTCTATAGTGCAGATGCACACGAGTGCGTAAGCATAGGTTTCACCTACCAAGTTTCACCTTTCCGAGTGAAACTTGGTAGCCCCCACACCCGCAGCGACGCCAATGAGGTGGAGGAGCGCGTGAACTTCATGAAGCTAGTGATGGGCGTCGCCTGGTAGTGTTGGTCGTCTTCTGGAGATGAGGATGGCATATCGCGGATGAATCTTGAAGGAGGCGGATGTCAGTGTTGGATTAACGTACTTATTCTATCTTCTTTAACAAAAAGAGCTCTCGTTCGACTACCAGATGCCTTTTCGTGAAGAACATCCAATAAAGAGAGAGAGGAAGACAAAAATAACTAATCCGTTGTTAGTGGCAAATAGGTCGGGGTCAATCCCTCCAACACGGCCGCCACCCTGATCAAAAATTCATTGCATAAAACCGAACTGGTGAAGCAACAGACAGTTATCACAAGCATTATTTTGTATAAACCAGGCATTACGGGATCAAATGAGGTTTAGCGCTAATCTGGCGAATGCAGTGCTGATTTCGAAAAAGCTCAATCCCAATGAAAAAAAAAGCATTAATGACTCTTGTACGCTACGCATTTATTAGCATAGCATTGCGGTCTTCTGGGATTTCGTCGTTTTGTACATTCCGTCTTTCCAGTCCTGTATGTGAACAATTAGTTGAGAACCTCTTTCCCACGCTTGAGATCGCACATCTCAAGCAACAAAAGGGGAATCATTTGAGGTGCTCTTTTCTTTGTTATACACAGCGAGATGATTCCAACTGACAATGAAGCCATGGAAAGCATCGCGGACGTTTAATTGTGGTCTAATTATGGAGAAAGGAATTAAATGGACGAAAAAAAGCGTCCTTTCAGTCGGTGCGATCCGAATCTGCAAACTTCGAATTCCGAGTTTTTCGGAGGCAGCAGCTTCATCGTCCCACTGACAGAGAAGGTGCTTTTTTGTAAAGCCTATTTCATTTAAGGTTGCGCCGTATATATTGCACAACAGTTGAATGTCCCTTTATATTCCCTGATTTCCCTGACATCGCCCACCTGACATCGGCCACCTTCTTCCCCTTCGACTTTTTGCGTGTCCAGTCGATCGTCTCAGGTCGCCGCAATGCGTGCGTGTTGGCTAACGAGGACCACCAACCGTACGACTTCGCGGCTTCCCAAGACTTGTATCGAATGGCGTGTCAGCTTTGAAGCCGTCGATGAAGACCCTGGAGCACCGAGGTATATATATATATATACGAGCTGCTTGTGTGTGTTCCCCGAAACGCCGCACAGCCTCTCCATGTATATTTACTTGAATTTTTTCTTTCGTTCATTTCGGTTCATAACGCGTAGTTGTCTGTATGTGTTGCAACAGCTCGGAACCATCGATGCGCGCTCGCAGGGGCTACCATGCAGGTGGTCCCGGCGCATAAATCAATTTATAGGTGGAACAGGAGCGACCGTGCGTGTGTTTGCGTGTGGGCCCCGTGGTGGACTCACTCAACAATTACGGTGGCGCCGCCTGTCGACGCCACCCGCCTGGATGGAAGATGGGACAGGGGCGATTGCTGCGTAGACACAGAGGGAAAGAAAAGAAATACTAAACTTAGAAAATGACTGCGGGTTTACGTATCGAACGACATGTGTTTAGATCGCAGATTGAAATTGCAGTGATGATCGATTCTCGATAGTTGATGGTGTGTTGATTGATGAGCCTAAGGCCAAGGTTTTTAAAGTAATAGAAATAGGAGTAGTTCGTTGTGCGGGCACTTTTCTGGTGTCACCTCAGGAAATGAATAAATGCGGACTCAACAGAAACCGGAGCCGATTGCCAGCTTCACGAGAAACATAGGGGGAATGCATAACGCGTTATTGCGTAGAATCTGCAGGCAAATGCTCAATATAATGATAACAGAATTGGCGTGCGAAGGGTAAGAAGGGACCCTATTAAATATTCTTCTTTCAGCTGCACAATTACTTGGTACTTAACACCCGTCTTGATGGACTATAGGTGTTATGTTACTGGACTGCTTACCCGAAGGTCACCGGGTCAAATGCTGGCCTAGGTGACCGCATTTCAATTACGGCGATATGTTGTAGCACCTTATGCTTAGATGTACACGCGCAAAGCCACGAAAGCCCTCTTGTACTCTTCAAGGACCACCAGACTAAACGAGCGCTTGTGAAAGAACAGTTCGAGACCGTGCTGTGTAGTCTCGAGCTGACTATTCATCCTTCTCTTTCTTACCCCTCTTCTTTTCCATCTCTTTCTTTTCTATTATTCCCCCTTTTACCCTTTCCAAGTGTAGGGTAGCCAACTGAGCCAAGATTGGTCAACCTCCCTGTCTTTCCTCTCTATTTATCTCTCTCTCTCTCATATCGCACATTAAATAAACCCAAGTGGTCTAAATTTCCGGAGCCCACCATATAAGGCGTCTCTTATATTCTTATAATCATGCTCTCGCTTCTGGTCGTATGACAGCAACGACTGTTACAATAACTTCCCGTGGTCTTTGGATGAAACAACTCAATGGAAGCGTCTGAAGCGTTATATTTGAGTAATTAGCGCCGAGCGTAATTCCGCCCACATTAAAACTGTCACAAACATGCAATGTAGTTGAGCAGACTGGTCAAGCATTTTTCATAGGTGGATCTTCACGATAGCCTTTTTTACCATGCAGCCGTTCTGCATGCGCATATGCCTGGTGTTGCGTCCCGCTGCCAGTGACGTCTTCGAGACGAGCGTGATGTCGCCGCCACTCAGTTCCGCGAACGCAGCGACTGTTGAGGCTGACCATTGTGTCGCGGGACGGTGCGCTGGCGCCACGGCTGGGCCCTGCGGAATGCGGCGGCGGTTTCGGGGAACGAAAGATTCGTCGCTGCTTCTTGGAGTGGATGGGTCCACCCGGAACAACTGAGCATAGAGCTGAGGGGAAGTCGGGCTCCGGGTGGACGATTCACCCCCTTGATCCCCCCCTCTTACTGCGGGCCGCCCCTGCCTTTCGTGAAGTGGACTGATGTACCGAGATAGAGGGAGAGGGGCGGCAACGAGAGGGATAAAAAGGACGGAGGAGACGGCGGGCGCAGAAGGGGGAACAACGATGACCAGTTAACTTTTCTTTGAATGCAAATAAATCCCTTTTTTTCAAGTTTCCTAAATGGACGTCCTGCTTTCATGACCTGCCTGATCTTGGTCATCCCACCCAATCTACCCCGACGACGCTACAAACTGGATGGCAGCGGTGGAATCAAGAAAAGGCATGCAGAAAACTGCGGACGGAAGATCGACTTCTGTGGATCCGGGATCAGCAGAACGAGACTTCGTGGCTCCGGGAGGCACAACCGTCGCAGTAACGGCATGAAGTTTTGGACGACTCCAGGAAACTAAGGACGAGCAGCAGAAGGCAGACCAGACGATCTGGGATCGGCGGTCCTGTGAACGTGGCTCTGGGAGACACGTCCTTCGCCAGCTCGAGGTTGGAAGTAGCTGCGGACGGAAGATCGACTTCTGCGGATCCGGGATCGGCAGAGCGAGACTTCGTGGCTCCGGGAGGCACAACCGTCGCAGTAACGACTACCGGAAACTAAGGACGAGCAGCAGAAGGCAGACCAGACGATCTGGGATCGGCGGTCCTGTGAACGTGGCTCTGGGAGACACGTCCTTCGCCAGCTCGAGGTTGGAAGTAGCTGCGGACGGAAGATCGACTTCTGCGGATCCGGGATCGGCAGAGCGAGACTTCGTGGCTCCGGGAGGCACAACCGTCGCAGTAACGACTACCGGAAACTAAGGACGAGCAGCAGAAGGCAGACCCGACGATCTGGGATCGGCGGACCTGGGAACGTGGCTCCGGGAGACACGACCTTCGGCAGCTCGAGGTTAGGTGAGTGCTTGAGCGATCACGTTTTGCCGGACGATAAGAACAGGGTTCTATCGGGCAATTGGCTCTGAAGGGCCGCCACAAGTGTGCGGTGAATATTGCAGAAGTATTGGTTGGCTCTTGTGAAGATATGGATATCGGAGTGTTAAAGAAAGAAGAGCTGTTGCTGTTAGCAGCAGAGCTCAGCTTGGATATCAATAGCAGGTTAAGGAAGCCCGAAATTCGCAGTGCGATAATCGAAGTGGGTTTCGAGGAGGACGAGCTCAGCGAGGCCTGGGAAAAGATATGTGAGGAGAAGAAACAAAGGGAGGAAGAAAAGAGGGAAAGAGCGGAAGAGAAGGAAAGGCAGGAAAGGAGAGAACAAAGACAGGCCGAAATTGAGCTCGAGAGAATAAAGCTAGAGCAGGCGAGATTAGCACGCAGTGCAGATGCGGCGCCGCCGCATACTGAGAACCTGAAGATGACGAGTTTGCTTCAGCCGTACAAAACAGGCGAGGACATTGGTCTCTACCTGATTAATTTTGAACGGATCTGTGAGAAACATTCATTTCACCAGGACACATGGCCAGAGCGGTTGCTTGCGTTGTTACCGGGTGAGGCCTCGCAGGTCGTGGCCAGACTGAGCGCAGCCGAGGCAGGCGTATACAGTTCAGTGAAGTCGACATTACTCGCAAAATACAGGCTCTCCACAGAGGAATTTCGGAGGAGATTTAGACGGGAAAGAAAGAAGCCTGGTGAAAGCTTTGTTGAGTTTGCGTGTAGCCTGAGTGATAATTTTTCAGAGTGGGTGAAAGGAGCAGGTGCGGATAACTTAAGTAAACTGAGGGATCTAATTTGTTTGGAGCAGTTTTATGACACCCTGCCGGATAACGTGCGCCTGTGGGTCAAGGATAGGCAGGAAGGTGTGTCTGTTAGGAGTGCAGCACAGCTTGCCGACGAGTACGTGGCCAGTCGAGGCTTCAGGACACCGATCAACAGCGCACATCACTATCAAAGGCCTGCACCACGGCCCCAAGCTTACACTCGAGGACCGCAAAGCGCAACAAAAGAGCGAGAGGAAACTAATCAAAATTCGGCGCGTGCTGAAGGCAAGCCGAAAGAGCAGGAAAAGAACAGAAAGGAGGTCAGAAATCATTTAGAAGAGTTAGAGTCGCGAGCTAAGGCGCTATGTTTCAAGTGCAACGAAACAGGTCACTTTGCCCGAAACTGCTCAAAAGGTAGGCCAGTGTTTGCTTGCGTAAGCGATCACCCGAGTAACCTAGATCTTTTGAAACCTTACACGACAGATTTAATGGTTAATGACAAAAGGTGTAGGGTACTCAGAGACTCCGCGGCCACTATGGACGTAGTCCATCCGAACTACGTAAAAAGTGAAGACTACTTATCCGAATGCGCGTGGATAAGACAGGCCGTCAGCGAAGATTCAGTGTGTTTACCTATGGCAAAGGTACACATTCGGGGTCCTTTTGGAGCGATCGAGACAGTAGCAGCAGTCTCCCGTGGGCTACCAGAGGGCTACCCGTACCTTTTCTCGAACAGCTCGGAGTCACTACTCAACGACAGGGGGTGCACTTTTGCTGATGCCCAGGTCATGGCTTTGACGAGATCGAAAGCACGCGTATTGGCTCAGCAGCTGCGTTACGGGGAAGGGGAAGGTGCCAAAGCGAAAGAGTTAACAACTGAATCCGAAGAAGTTAAGCCCGACGAGGCACTTATCCCTATTCCTCCGACCGAAAATCCGGAAAATGGTCAGATTAAGAAGCCGATAATTGAGAAAAGAAAGAAACCTTCGAAAGGAAAAGATCATAGTTTGCAGGGGTCCGTGTTGGCCCCAATCTCGCACAGCTACGAGCGCATGCTAGGGGTTGACAGGGAAGCGTTACGGCTGTCTCAGAAAACTGACCCTAGTATAGCGGTTATGAACAACGGAAACAGTGAAGGTGTTTCGTCAAGAAACATCTCTTTCGAAGTGAGGAACGGTATCCTATATCGTAAATACCGAGATAGGCGAGGGCAGTGCTACGATCAATTGGTGGTGCCATCACCATACCGCAAGGACCTACTCAGTCTTTGTCACGATCACTCATGGGCAGGACACCTGGGCATAAATAAAACCAAGAAAAGATTGCTACAGGAATTTTATTGGCCGGGGTGTTTCAGGGACGTACAGAATTTCGTGAAGACTTGTGACGCTTGCCAGAGAGCCGGTAGGTCTAACGACAAATGGAAGGCCCCGATGGTAAAAGTGCCCATTATTTCTGAGCCCTTCCGCAGAGTTGTTGTAGATTTGGTGGGGCCGTTGCCGAAAACAAGTGCGGGGAACAAATACATTCTCACACTATTGTGTCCTGCAACGAAGTTCCCCGAGGCGGTGCCCTTACAGGAGGCAACTTCGGTCGAGGTAGTCGATGCGTTGCTTTCTATATTTTCGCGCCTCGGTTTCCCTGCCGAAATGCAATCGGATCAGGGAACCGTTTTCACGAGTGCTCTCACGACCATGTTTCTCGAGAAATGTGGCGTTAAAATTTTGCATAGCTCGGTTTACCACCCACAAAGCAACAGTGTGGAGAGATGGCATGCTACCCTAAAAAAAGTATTGAGAGCTGTTTGCCATGAAAGGAAGTGTGATTGGGATGGTTGTTTACCGGGCACGCTATTTGCGTTGCGCACAGTGCCACACGAGGGAACCGGGTTCGCACCGGCAGAGCTGGTGTATGGCCGGAATCTTCGAGGTCCGCTGAGGCTAGTCCGCGAACTGTGGGAGGATGATCGGGGGCCTAAATGTGTGATCGAGTATGTGTTGAACCTAATGCAAAGGTTACATAAGTGTCGTGAGATCGTGAAGGGCAACCTAGAGGCGAGGCGAGACGCTTCAAAGCGCTACTATGATAGAAATGCCAGGACGCGATCATTCAACCCGGGCGACAAAGTGATGATATTGAGGCCTAATCGCCAGAATAAACTGGAGGTCCACTGGGATGGACCTGCCGAGGTTATCAGTCGCCTTTCGGAAGTAAACTACACCGTGAGATTACCTGGAAGAAAACGCGAGGACAGGGTCTACCACGTAAACCTAATGAAGCCATTTTTAGAGCGAGCAGCAATTGTTAGCATCGCCATGAATGTTTCAGAAGAGGTTTCTCTAGAGGTACCTTGTTTTCCTGGGAACACGGGCCCTAGTGTAGAAGAGATAATCGCGTGTGCAGTTAACCAAGACGAGTTGGGTACAGATAAAGTCGAGGATCTGAAGAGCCTTATTCAGGAATATCTGGAATGTTTTGGGGAGGGGCTCGGAAGGACTCATTTGGTACAACATGATATCGAGCTGACTACAGAGGTCCCTTTTTGCTCGAAGGCGTACCGCGTGTCTCCGCGACAGCTGGACTTAATGAAGGCGGAAGTTAAAAGGATGCTTCGCCTTGGCGTGATCAAAGAAGCATATAGTGACTATTGCTCCCCTTTGATGTTGGTCGAGGTGCCGGGGAAAGAACCACGGCCATGCGTCGATTATCGCAGGTTGAATGCGATCACAAAAGACCAGGTGTACCCGTTGCCTAACATAGAGGAAAGGGTGGAGCTGGTAAGCCGGGCTACCTTCATTTCAACCCTAGATTTAGTGAGGGGATATTGGCAGGTGCCCTTAACTGAACGAGCAAGTCGGTATGCAGCATTTGTAACACCCTTTGGCGTTTATCAGCCCGTCACCATGGCCTTTGGTTTGAAAAACGCACCCTTCTGTTTTTCAAGGTTAATGGATCGGGTGCTAGAAGGACTAGAAGAATTTGCGGTGCCATATCTAGACGACGTGGCCGTATTTTCTAATGATTGGGAGTCTCATTTGCAGCACACACGAACGGTGCTTGAAAGAATCAAAGGGGCGGGCCTGACTATTAAAGCCGAGAAGTGTCAGTTCGGCCAAGCCCGTGTCACGTATTTGGGACACGACATAGGGCAGGGAAAACGGGAACCAATGAAAGCCAAAGTAGCTGCGATAGTCAACTTCCCAAGACCCGTAAACAAAAGGGAGGTGCGAACATTTCTAGGAATGACAGGCTATTACCAGCACTACATTCCAAATTATTCGGAGCTCGCCAGCACGCTAACCGACAGCCTGCGAAAACCTGAACCGGAAGTGGTAACTTGGAGCACCGAGAGGGAGGAGGCCTTCCAAAACTTGAAGAAAGCTTTGTCTTCTCGGCCTGTGCTTGTCGCGCCAGACTTTAGCCGAGAATTCATTCTCCAATGCGACGCCAGCAACCGAGGTCTAGGTGTCGTCTTGGCCCAACTTAACGAGGGAGGTGAAGAGCATCCGGTGCTCTATCTCAGTCGGAAGCTGACTCCCCGAGAAGAGGCTTTCAGTGCCTCGGAGAAAGAATGTTTGTCCATTGTGTGGGCCATTCAAAAACTAGGATGCTATATTCAAGGCACAAAATTCACGGTCGAGACTGACCACTGCCCGCTTTCATGGCTGAAGCAAATGTCCAATAAAAACGGGAGGCTGTTGAGATGGAGCCTCATACTACAGGAGTATAACTTCGAGGTCAAATATAGAAAGGGGAACCAAAATAAGAACGCCGATGGACTGAGCCGTGGATTTTAGAGTCGAACACTGATTTTCTTGTTGCTGTTTTTTTTTACTGATGTGTTTCTATCGCGGCTGAGGTCACGGCATTTAGATTTTTTTTTCCAAGGGCTGACCACCACAAAAAAAAAAAGAAAGAAAGAGAGGGCAATCATGGGGTAAAATTATGGCAGTTTTGGCGTCCGGTGGGCGTGTCGCTCGGGCACGCCGACCAGAGTGTGTGTGCTTGTGTTGTGTATCCCTGGAACAGGGTTATTGGTGATGCGAGTGCTGAGGCCCAGAGAGGCCGAGTGTTTTCACATGTCGTCTCGACGCTTCAGGTGACCCGACAGTTGGCCACCCTCGAGTCGAGTCTTTCGGCGGCGGAGGAGTCTGTTGCGTCCCGCTGCCAGTGACGTCTTCGAGACGAGCGTGATGTCGCCGCCACTCAGTTCCGCGAACGCAGCGACTGTTGAGGCTGACCATTGTGTCGCGGGACGGTGCGCTGGCGCCACGGCTGGGCCCTGCGGAATGCGGCGGCGGTTTCGGGGAACGAAAGATTCGTCGCTGCTTCTTGGAGTGGATGGGTCCACCCGGAACAACTGAGCATAGAGCTGAGGGGAAGTCGGGCTCCGGGTGGACGATTCACCCCCTTGATCCCCCCCTCTTACTGCGGGCCGCCCCTGCCTTTCGTGAAGTGGACTGATGTACCGAGATAGAGGGAGAGGGGCGGCAACGAGAGGGATAAAAAGGACGGAGGAGACGGCGGGCGCAGAAGGGGGAACAACGATGACCAGTTAACTTTTCTTTGAATGCAAATAAATCCCTTTTTTTCAAGTTTCCTAAATGGACGTCCTGCTTTCATGACCTGCCTGATCTTGGTCATCCCACCCAATCTACCCCGACGACGCTACACTGGCCACTGGTGTTGCTGCATGTATGTACGGGTAGGTGCACGTCCCAATGTGTTCACACGTAAGAGCAGGAGTGTGTTGCCTCAGGAGCACGACACACTCCGTCAAAGAAGTGGGGACCAAGTTTAGACGCATTTATAGCTCCATCTAGAAGTGGGCGGCCGTTGTAAAAATCTTGGGAAAATACTGCTTTACTTATAGCTGAAAAAAATTGATTGTCCTCTACGCTCAAATAGCTTTTTGAACAAAGAATAACTAAGAGTATTGTTTGTATGTTTTATAGCTGCGTGAAAAATGAAATAGATTTTAAAAGGTCTAGGGGACCTATTCTGGGAGTGTCCGATCCTTGGATATGCTACCATGCATTGGACATGTTCAAATTCGACCTCCCCTGGTTGGCTGGAGTGCACCGCCTATTCCCATTTTTTTTCCCGCAAGGTCATTTTGACGCCACGCAGCTATAACAACTCTCGACAAAAATTAAAATGATGGAATGTGGTTTGCTATAACGATAACTGCCCTTTTGGACGCACATCTCGGAGGCCATGCATAGACTCTTATCAGGTTAGCCCTTGGAATATATATAGGTATAACACGGCCACCCGCCTGACGCCCCTGAAAGGTCTGTATGAACCTCCTGCCTCGCTCTTCAAACGTCTCAACACATTCATACGCACGGTTACACTTATCAAGTTTGCTTAAAAGTCCTGTTACTCTACATTTCATTCACTTAGTTTCCTTTTACTCTGGGAATGTGCTGACAGGGGCTGTGCGCTGACGTGGTCAAGCGTGCCATAACGTCATGAATCACCGTTTTTTTGCCTAACTGAAAGCGCTGCGGCGAATCTGGCATATGCAAGGATTGGACACCGCGAGAATAGCTCCCCAGGGCGTTTCGATATGGCGGCTGACCTTCCGCATAGCAGACGACATCATAGCCGTCTGCTTCTGCGTCATGGCTGACCCCCGCTCGTTGCAGCATGCCCCTCTGTCAGTTTAGTTTCCATGTAGTACAATGCAGTACGCTATACCTACTAAAAGCTCCCAAGTATCTTGCATACTTAAGTAAGTGAGTGATGTCGCATACAGGCTGAGCAAAACGACAATGGTTAACATGCAAAATTGCAGCAATAAATTGTTTCAATGCGAGTCAAGCGATATTTACGATATATACATGAAATTAAGGTCACATAGGTTACGTTTCAGGATGTACAACAGTAAACAATATGCATGCATCGGCATTCATGCGCAAAAAAGGTTCGTTCCTTACGTAAATGTCATATATGGCACTTATATAAGTTTTATCTGGCCACATATAGGCATATATGTCAGTATACGTGGCTTACATTTACCATATGTGGATCTTTTTTGGCAGAGTTGATTCATATACGGGGTGATGTACAGCCATATATGGCGCAGTTGGTCCATATAAGGAGTCAAACCCGGCCTTATAATGCACGGCCAAACCATATATAACATATCAAGTAAATCCTTATATGTTGAAGTTCTCCCTTATACCTTATATGAGATGAACCACGTATATATATATATATATATATATATATATATATATATATATATATATATATATATATATATATATATATATATATATATATATATATATATATATATATATAGCACCACGATCACAAACTTTTAGGCAGATTGTTATATATAGCAACCCTTCACAAAGGTGACCTGCTTATTTTCTACAAGAGAATTAAGTACATATTAGAGGAGACATGTTTTACAAGGAAGGAATCGTGTCAGGTCACAAAACGTATTAATGCAGGGTTATGGAATTCGTGGTGTAGCCTTAAATCTGATCGAAAGCTACCTAACAGACAGACACCAGTGTGTATCTATAAACAGGAAAATTTCGTGCGTGCAAACTAAACTGTTAAAGATGGTGTTCCCCAAGGCAGCATATTGGGTCCCCTTTTGTTCATTATACTTATAAACGATATTGCACGTGTTGACCCCTCAGCCCAATACGTAATTTACGCAGACGATACAAGCTTATTTTTTTTAGGTACGAATGTTAGTCATCTAGTAAATACTGCTAACTCAACGCTACAAAAGATATACTGCTGGACCCTTAAAAATTCGTTACTTAAAAATTGTCTCAAAAAAAGTTGTTCTTTTTCGTGCCAAATCTCCCCTCAATGAAACCACTGAATCCTACAATCTCATGTTAAGTAGAAGCATAATCGGATTCTCTTCCACCGCGAAGTCTTTGGGCGTTGTTTTCCATGAACACATGAAATGGGATTACCACACGGAATTTTTGTACAATAAGCTTTGCAAAGTCTTGGGTGTCTTGAGAAAATGTCAGAGCTTATTGCCAGTTCCTCAAAAACTTTTGATATTTAATGCGCTCTTTGCATCACATCTGAGTTACTGCAACCTAAATTGGTGTAATGGAACAAAACAATATTTTATTATTCTTATTATCTACAAAAAAGGCGCTACAATCTGTTGCTAACCTCCCTTTTAATGCCCATACTTCGCAATTATTTGCTAAATACAAAATAAATCAAATTAAACCTGCTCTACGAATATTCTTTAGCAGTCTATTTTAGATCTGATACCATAAAAGGTCGCGGCTATATACGTAGTTTAGCTAACTTGCAATTAAATCCTTCAACGCGCCTAAACCGACACTCTGAATATTGGCATGTGCCGAGACCACGCACAAATTATGACTTTTAGACATTGAGTTATTGCTTGCCGAATATACTAAATAAATTAGGCATCTATTATGAAAACGTTCGTGTGTTCTCTAATATTTTTATTTTAAATGTAAATGTGGTTTAATAATTTGTGTGTAGTATTATTTTCACTTTTATTAATTCTTTCTTTCGATGTATAGCATGTGCGTTTTTGTTTAGTATAGTTTGTTTAAATATTTTGTTCTGATGCAAAGCATATGCATTGCTGGTTTAAAATGTCCTGTGTTCCTAATTGATTTTGCCGTTTTTGTTGCCACAGTTGCCATGGTGACATGGTGCTTCATCCAGCTGTTTTATACAGCTTTTTTCCTCTGTCCCAGCCACATACTGTACAACTGTACGTGGTAAATAAACTAAACTCAAACTCAAACTCATACTCATAGATAGTTTTTTGCACTGCAATAGAAAAACAAAAATTTATGTCGGCTTTGTGTACTTGACAGTTGCAACAATGATGCATTCGTGTAATTTGAGTAATTTGACTTGTACAAGCTTCCCATTGAATTAAGGTTTGCAATAAGAAGTGGCAATTAATACGACGTAAATAATGTATACGAGAGGAGACATGTTTTACAAGGAAGAAATCGTGCCAGGTCACAAAACGTATTAATGCTCCCGAACCTGGCTATTATTATAGAACAATCCTAAGTATTACGTAAAAACGACATGCATGTAACTTATATTGTTTACATTAATGCGTAGCTTGGAGTGGAAGAAAGAAATGGTATTATCAATGCATTTCAGCTTGCATATCGGTGGACAAAATTGCTTATTATTGCAACGTTTTAATGGGTATATGCTCCCTTCCTGTAACAAGATTTCAGTTAATCTTGTTCACCCCTGTCTGTGATTGCTTTCAGCAACCATTTACCACAATTCATGCGCAATGCGATGTTTATGGGAGTATCCTTGAAAACAACAAAAAGCGATCTGATGTGAATGCAATTCATGAGCATTTATGTGCTTAAAATAAAGATGGTAGTTGTACTACTTTATTGCAAAAATAAATTTTGTATTCCCTTTGGCTACGTATAACGTTCTTGGCTGCGGAGATAGTAAATTTCTCGAAAGTTTTATGAACACACTTAACGGGCATACCTTAACAAGGGTGCAACTGACTCACATGTGATACACATTTAATAGACCACGCATTGAAATGCAGAACCTTTATTGCAACCCCTAACGTAGGCTGCCGTATTTGCAACACTTCTATTTTGTGTGGGTGTGTCATTATTTGGTCAAGGTCGTACGTGCCTCGTCAGAAATAGCTTAATCATTACCTTTCGAATAGAAGAAGTATGACACATTTTCGCGAATAAAAGCTGGCATGATGCCTAAGACAAAATCTACATTATGTTAACAGCCCTCCGCGGTGTAGCCACGTATCAATAAAAAATGTTTGCAACCATATCCTCTCAACATTAACACTGTGGTAAATTTACTCACAAAATATGTATGCCGGTACGTGTACTCACCAAAATATGCAATCACACACTCGAGTATAGAGTTTGATGGGCAACTAGACACTAGCATTTGCTTTAATGTGGTCAGATACTTGCGGCATTGTGAGAATGATATGAGTTTATTATTATTATGATTATTTTTATTAGTAGTATTATTATCACATTCGTAACAATAATATTATTGTTGTTGTTGTTGTAGTTGTTGTTTCCCGCAAAACTTCCAACGTGTCAATTCCATACTCTGTCAATACTGTGTCATTATGTAAGGTTTATGAGATCCGCAGCATGCTAAATTTCTTCTACTCGCATAAAGTGTGCTGCCATGTGAAGCCTTCAATGTCTCTCTGCTGAAAGAATATCTCTCAAGAATTTAGTTCTCCTATAGCCTTCTACAAATTGCACACCGCGACATGTCTTTCTCAATTTGAGTATATATGCAGATCTGATCTGGAATGACCTTGCTGAGTGCAGCAGTAACACCACTGAGTGAGTCCAGAAAAAATTCATAAGCATTTACACCCATCGCTTCACTAGACTCTTTTCAACACCTTAGAATATTGTCTTTGGCGTCACTTAACGCTGATGGAATGGGGCGCTGAGCTGTTATTTCTTTACAAGCTAGTTCAGGGTAAGATATTCTGCCCTTCGTGGTTGTAGTAATCTTCAAATTCCGCGTAAGGTATCCAGAAATAATCGACCGTTGCATGTATCTGCCAGCTTCCTCCCACATTCGATCCTTCACAGAATACTGAGTCTCTCTAACGCCAACTTACTTGATTCATTATGTTTTTCATAGTCCACAGTCATTTTTTCTCTGTCAGGTTTGCCCTGTTCTAACGTAGATTTCCACATGTACACATTCCTCCCTTTTCCGTCTATACGGAAGACTTCCACACAGTTGCGTGTATTCCGCATTATTTTTCAGTCCAATTTCATGAATATATCTCTGTTATTTGTTGTTCCCATTATGCTTCGATTTACTTTTGTCTGCGCGTTTTTGCTTTTTTATTGATTTGGTTTTTTGTAGACAGTCTGTAATGTATTGTTTCTTATTATTGTTTATTTTTGTGTGCGCCAGCACGAAAGACTCTCTCGTTGTTCCTGGATACGTTAAATGAATGATATATTCATGAGTGGTTTATTGAATATTATTGTTGATATTATAAATGCTTGAGAATTAAGATGAAAATCTGGCTGGAACGCGTCTTGGTAGCCAGCGTACACGAAGCACTGACTGCAAGCTTTACCAAATATCTGTCTCAAAGGTCATACACCTGTAGCTTTTTGGGCCCGCGAGGGGAAGCTGAGCTCTATTGTCCCAAAAAACTCGCCCGACTGCACTGGAGTCGTTTGCAAGTTTGCAAGGGATGCGCGCAGCAAAGAATGTGATAGGGAGCCAGTTGGAGGGGTGAAAAATTCGGCGAACGTTTTCGGCACACAGAAGTCGGTCGACACAGCAAACAAGAAAGTGCTGTGGCCATTAACGACGAAGAAAATAGTTTGCGCAAACATTCAGTCGTCTAGTAATGATACTGCGTCATTAATTGTGAACATATGAAACTTTGTTCACCAATAATCTTAAAAATATTTAGTTCCAGTGGAAAGCGCATGAGTCCTTGATATCAAGGGTAATGTAGGTTACACTGTCAGGCCTGCAGTGTATCCATCCATGCCATTGTTCTTTCTTCGCTCGTCGGAGTCATCGGTGCGGTGCGTATCGTGTCAGTTTTTCTTCGTCTTGTTCTTATTTTGTGTTTAACTACTGCTGCAATTTAGACAAAACAATTACGCAGCTTTCAGGAATCTACTTCGTTGTACGTGGTGCAATCGCGGACGAACGTGGAAGTGTTTTTGTGTGCGTGTGTAGGCCACTGGATTGATTGATTGATTGATTGATATGTGTGGTTTAACGTCCCAAAACCACCGTATGATTATGAGAGACGCCGTAGTGCAGGGCTACGGAAATTTCGACCACATGGGGTTCTTTAACGTGCACCCAAATTTGAGCACACGGGCCTACATTTCCACCTCCATCGGAAATGCAGCCGCTGCAGCCGGCATTTGAACTCGCGACCTGTGGGTCAGTAGCCGAGTACCTTAGCCACTAGACCACTGCGGCGGGGCCCGCTGGATTGGCGGTCGTCAAATAAAGTTGCAGTTGTTAGTGTGCGCTGCGTCCCGGTGTCTTCCTTTTCTACTTCATTTTTTTTTCGCGCAACTCAGTTAAGATAAATTACCAACTCGTCCAGCAGACCGTGCTACACAATATTATGTGCGTAAAATATTTTAGAACTTGCTAGGCGCCCACCGCGCAGTCTTGAGGAAATACACGTAGTAACGTGTGTGCCTTTTATAATGGTTGGCTGTCTTTAAAGCGCAAAGTCGCGTTGGTGATAACCTGTTGACAATATACGCTGGTATCATGCAATATTTTCGTGATATTACATGTTGTGCTGTGATGCCTGTATACCCGATGCACGTGTTTGGTAAACATGAGTTATTTTTCCTGCATTTACAACCCGAGGAAGTTATTCATACTTTATTTTCAAACAGACGCATAGCTGTGTGGTAAAGCACTAGCTTGCCGAGCAAATGACCTGCGAGATTTAGATCATTACTCAGACCCGAAAATTTTTAATACTTGTTTTATTGGGATTTTTTCCCAAGTTTCAGTTGTGGACGAAATGATTTTTCACTCAGAACCACTGACACATATGCCGGAATTCCTGCGGAACGAGCTTTTTACCGCTGTTCCATTAATGATGCAGTATTGCTAGAATGGAAAGTGGGTTACGTGTTGAAAAGACATTTTTAGTGACCCGTTGGCAAGAAATATCGCCAATAGCCTCTGTTTCCACGTGCACGGAGACCTATAGACACCAGTTTTAGCAGTCACGCAATAGGCTATTTCTAGTCACTATATTTGTACATGGCAAGCTTGCATGCATACCAATAATCGCCATTGATCGAGCTCCATAAAGGTTGATTACGGAATCCTTTAAATTATTCAATGCACACGCAGTTCATACGGTCAAGAGCAAGCAAGTATTTCGTTTTGGCTCACTATGAGCGCTCAATCGACTAGCCTGAAAAGCTTCAAATGAAAACACTGAAAAATCTCTCCATGAAACTCAATATACGATTGAAATTTTTCATGCTATTTATCATTGTCAAGTCGGAGTCGACAAAGCGAAATATTTACTTGCACCGTACTACGTCTTAGACTGTATTGACCATAGGTTGAAGATAAGAGAAATCGCATGCACAACTGACGTATTTCAAAAGAACTTTTTACCTAAACAATTATAGAATGGAACCAACTGCCTTCTAGCATGGCCTCTGCCAAATCAAATGATTTGTTTTACTCTGTGTTAAAATGAGATTGTTGTATTTTTTGAGTGCATTTCATTTTTATTGGCATATGTATTTCTGTTGCGAATTGTGATTGAGGCGGCTTCGATTACTTGTTTGGTTGACTAGGTATCTTTTTTGTATTTTACTTTTCTAAACGCTCTCTCACTGTAATGCCAATTGGTGCTGTGGGTAATGAAATAAATAAAGTGTCAATAAATGAGCAATAAATTTAAATACAATCAGTGTATCTCTTCAGGAAAAGAGGACTAACAGTGACATGCACCTACCACAAACTTTAAATATGTTGCCAAGTTACATTTTAGCAATATATTCTTGAGAATAACTTGATATAAAATGACGATAACTTGAACAAGAATGTTGAGAGGTTACGTACAACCTTGTTTTGTAGACGATGGAGACTGCATGCAGACCTTTCAACAAACAGCGATATTTCTAGATGTATAATGATTTGTGGGGATATAACTTATGCTGGCGACACAAGCTGAATTCAAGTAGATGAATCATGTGAATAGCTATACATAAAGGTATCCATATAAGGTCACGTTTATTCTTATATTACTGCTTCCATATACAGCCATATATAGATGATTGCCATATATGGCCGTATAAAGCATTGTACATATATGGGTATATAAGAGATGAGGTGTATTGGGTTGTATGATGCCCATATACAGCTATATCAGGAATGGAGCATATTAGATTTTATAAGGCCTATATATGGGAATTCCATATAAAGCTTGATATGCCCGAATTCCTGATGTCGCCATATATGGGGATGTTTATATAGGTCCATATGTGGGATTTTCGTAAAGGTACGTACTACACATAGCCCAACGAAGATGTCCCGAGCACAGAAGCTGTCCAGCGCTGGCTGATATATCTATCAGACTCCATGAAACGTTCGCTGGAATAAGTAAAGTCATACCGCTAACGTTCTTGCACTTCTGTATCCGGCTAGCTTTCAGTAATAACAACATATCTGCGTGCCTTTCGCGAGCAGAAAGGCGCGACTGTTTGTTTTCGTGTTAGTTTCGTGCTGCCACCTATAAAGTATGTCACTTTCCAATCTTCTATATGTATACGCGTTCATACTATGCTTGCTTATTAATACGTAAAATTAAACAAGGAGCAAGTTTTTATTCGAACCATTCGCAAGTCTTACATGAAATTGTCGAAGAGAACGCCTAGATGGCATTCCACTTGCCTCGGCGGCAGTGTGCTGTCATCGTTTCAACAGGGGCTACACCTGACGAACAAGACGGGAAGCTCGCAACATGCCACTGGCATGGCCGCTTGACTAACAAACCGTGTGCTTTTTCATCGAGCAGCCGTTCCCCACCTTGGCTTGACAGCGTTCTAAAAGACAGGGCCTTGGGTGGGACGGGGAGGGGGTACGCCAGTCCTGGTACAGATTGATGCAATATACACAGAAGTTTAAAATTGAAACAACGCTCATTGAAGGACAAGGCAAGGATAAATATTCGTATATAGACAGGGATGCCGATGGTCCTCATAACTTCCGAAAATCTAACAGACCGTTGTTCACCGTCCCCTCATAGTCATTCTCACGGTGCTGCCCCTGACTAGTGCCACAGCCAGGAAATGAGTTCGGGCCCCGTTTGGGCTCACTCAATGCTTTGCGTGCCATCTCATCGGAGTGCATCGATTCACTTCCCTCTCTTCCCCGCTACTTTGATACTTTCGATACTTTTTCTCTCTATTAAGTGAAGTTTTCCTAATATTGTTACGCGAATATCCGCGGAGTGTCAAACAGTGATGAACGAAGTGAGTTGAATACTGATTCGCATTGTTCAGCATACATCCATTAGTTTAAAGAAGAATAGTTTGTGTTGATGCCTCCACCCTAACTTCACATTGTCTTTGTAGTGTCCTTTTTCATCGTTTTCGTACGAGTTGGCGCGATATGGTCGCCGTAGTCTGTAGTTCTTGCCATTACCATTCGTACCATAGTTGAGAAGAGAGGACATTAATTGACAGTGCGATCCAACGGTGCTGCTACGTACAACCACAGCACAGGCCAGAAAGATGCCAGCGACCAGCACCGCCAGGCGAGTCAGTCGAGGAAGGTCAGCATGGCAAGCGTTGACCATGCTGCGACAAATCTTCTGCACACGTCTATCATCATTTCAATTACTGTACGGTGACTAGAGGAAGTGGAAGACGAAGTCGTAGTAGTAGTAGTAGTAGTAGGAGTAGTAGTAGTAGTAGTAGTAAAAGTAGTAGTAGTAGTAGTAGTAGTAGTAGTAGTAGTAGTAGTAGTAGTAGTAGTAGTAGTAGCGGGATTTAACGTTCCAAAACAAACCATATGAATATAAGAGACGGTGTGCTCCGAAAATTTCGACCACCTGGGGTTCTTTAACGTGCCCCGAAATCTGAGTACACGCACCTACAGCATTTGCGACTCCATGGTACAGCCGCCGCCGCCGTGGGAATTCGATACCAGGACCTGAGTAGCGAGTATCTTGGCGACTAGACGACCACGACGGGCCGTAGAAGTAGTAGCACTACTAGTAGTAGCACTACTACTACTAATAGTAGTAGTAGTAGTAGTAGAAGTAACGGTTGTTCCTTTTGTTCCATTTCATGTAAACTCATCTGAGCCCATTTAGGGAGATCGTCAAAGACGCACATGTCAGAGCTTAGATGGAGAGAAGGTGATGCTTGTACGAAATGAGAAGGGCATTACAGATAACGGGCTGCGCCGTTAACGAGTTGCATTCGCGACGGCGATGAACGCAGCCGCGGGGCTTCGCCTGCGCGAGGTGATTACATAGACGCGCTGGCCTCCTCTTCGCCGTGTCCGATCACTTCGACGCTGCCACGAAGGTGGTCTTTCGTGTCCACTTTTCACGCCCCCCTTATTCCCTCCCCTTTTCCCCCTTCCCTTGTTACCACTCGTATCACTCTAGTTCTTACTTTCGACTCATTTTACGCCCATTTTACACCCCCTTACACTCCCCTTCCTTTCAGCTCCTCTTTTGCTCATCATCCGGAGGTCATACCCTGACACGTAGGGCCACTCCGGTCTTCGCCCGTTAATTTTGCGGCCAGTTTCTCTCTCTCTCTCTGACGACGAACGAAGAATGTGGTACGTCTTGCCTCCGTTTCGAGCAAAGTTTCGAACCCGCACAGAACAATAATGGCGATAAAAAAAAGACAAAGATCAGTAAAGGCCTATAGAGGAAAGAAACCGTGTAAACTGCATGATGTTGGCGCCACCGGAGAGCAAACCAAGACGTTTGCAGCGCCCCCTGCGGTGGTCGAACGCTCGCTAGCCCCCGAGGAAACGTGCATCACGCATCGCCGCAGACCCCGCGATGAGGGTCGCTGCATGCGTTGGTTTTTGGACCACCGTGGCAGCAGCGGCTGCTCACGAACTGATTGGGGCTTCCAACGTGGTGGTGGAACTCGTAAAAATAACTCGGACCTGCCACGCCATTTGCCTCCCTCCTCACTCCTTAAACCTTCTTTCGCGAAGCAATTCTGACTGCCCACGTTGGCTTTCATTTTTTTGTCCTCCAGCTTTCTTAATTTTTACTTTCTTTTTCTGATTCATTAGTGCATGACCCCATCGGTTGACCTCCTCCCGAAGCCTCTATTCAAGTGCTCAACGTTTTCTTGGTACTTCGTTCCTAAGCTGTTTGTGTTCGTACGTTCGTGCTGAAGATTTCATACATATTTCGCTTCTTTGTACATCTTCTACGAAAAAAAAAGCAAAGTGGGACGCCATATGTGAAGCCAAACTCCATGTCGTTTTTTTCCCTTGGGGTCAGAGATAAAGCTGTTTCGTCAGGCACACGACCTCTCAAATTTTTTTCGACAGCTTCTATTTTTTTTCTTTTTAGCAGCAGTTGAGTGGTCATTGCTTGAGGGTCATCAGAAATGACTACAGAACCTTCCGGTGTGGTATCCTCCATTTGATGTGGACGTAGAAGGTATTGAAGGTAGCTGTTAAGTGCAAGTCACTTCACTACAGTGAGTATATTACTTTTCGAGGCTGCTCGTGGCCAGACTCCAATGTAAATTAGAACAGGACGAGGGACAAAACTCCCGAGTGCTGTTCATTAACATTCAACGACCGCGTTCGTGGTGCCGCAGAGAAGGATTTTCTTCTTTCTATTTATGTGATAAAAAACAAGCGTTTTGCATATTGCCAAGTATCGATTGGCGCTTTTCATTTGCTATGATTGCTCCAGCCTCTATCAATCTCCGCTCGCTGATAGGTTATCCGGATTCAATTAACTCGACTCGTTAATTGTCGACTGCTTGTTGGTTTCGGTATCACGATGCAATTTTCCGAGACGACGACATTTACAACTTACAGTAGTCAATGCGCCGTCTAATACATAGAGTTTGCTGTTTGGCTGATCAGTATACATGGGCATTTATAGAACGACAGAGCTGCCGATGGAAGATTACAGACACTTAGAGTTCAACAAGAGCGCATATCATGCAACAGCAAAAGGCAGATAAAATTCCCAGCTCTATTTTTGTTCCTTGGGTATGTAAGAGGTGTGCAGAGTTCTATAGTTAGCTTAAGCAGGCATTTCACGCTTGTCTTCACCGTTTTAGGCTCGGCTTGAACTTGACACGTTCTGGTTAAAACTTATGGCGAAATTTGTTCACTACATCTGTTGATTGCAGCCTGTGGTTCCGCTGCAGCGTCAGACATTCATCACAGAAGACGGTATAGGCGTCCGGACAACAAGAGCTCTGGACAACACAAGCGCTGTGTCCTCATCATTCGGTGTTTGTGCTGTCCTAACTGTGCCGCTCACTGCTTACCTATGTATGCTATTTTTTATCACTAACCCATACCGACGTACTTAGCTTCCTGTCATCCTGAACAGCGTAGACATCCCTATTCAGTGTAGAATCTCTATCGTGAACTGTATGCATATACACAGACACTACCGTTAAGATATATTCAGGTAAGCAAGCAAGCAGTTAACGATGTGGACCGTTACGGAAAGCTCCCGGAAGCATTCCTTTTTTCTAGCGAACCCTTTGCCGCGCTATCGTTCTACTACTCGAGTGAGTCGGCAACATCCTTTAGTTGGCATAATTTGTGCTCTCAGCACTATTTAGATAACACGCAGTACTACTGTGCTCTTAGCCGCCTAATAGACAGGAATATATTCTGCCTATATATAACACGTAACATATGAAGAAATACAAGCCGCTGTGAAAACGTTATCGGATTAGCTCTCACGGCTCAAAGCGGAAAAAAAAAGAACGGACGCGTCGCGCATATAGAGTGGCCATTCTCAAAACATAATAATCAGCTGCTATAAAACATCAATTTTTTTTACTATGAAAATTAAAAGCTTATGTACCCTCCCTATTTCAGCTATATCTATTACATCTGAAGCAGAAGGCAAAGATATTTATTGACTGTATAAATATCACCCACATATATCTTCAGTTGGGCGTATAGACAGCGCACAGATTTCAATCTTGACTCTAACCCCAACGTGACAGCTCAGATGGCACCGCTGAGTAGCTAAAGGCGATAAGCCGAGGAATCGATTAGTTATGGTGGTGTATGCGAAATGAGAGATTGAGATAATGATGATCATGCGGCCTGATTCATTCAGCGTGACTCTTTGACCTACGGGTACTGGGACATAGTTTTTGGAAGCGTTGGCAAGCCGTGCTTATAATATCCGGTATACACAATACGGAGGATGCCAACCATCTGCGGTGTAGTCAAAGGGTGATTTGGATGCCCAAACGCACCTTCCCCCGCGCAAATTTTTTAAGTGTACGTTCATTCATACCGATACAAATATGCATAAAGCGAGGGGTAAGGACAAGTTTTTTTAGTGGCGATGATGCAGACGCGTCCACTCGACTGCCCACAATTTACAAGAGCCTTACGAGCAGCTTTCTTGTTCTTGGATGTCACTAATTTCTTCCTGGACATTTTTGTATAACCCTGTCACACCAATATAGTATTATACACATGCTCTCAGTTCGCTCAAGGGGGCTTTGTGCACTACTCCTGGGAAGTCTTGTCTGTCGAACTTATCTTTGACATATGTAAGAGTGGCTCTGAATTTTCGTGTCGGGACGTGAGACGCTTGGGCGCTATAGCCGCGCAAAACCCGGGTGTTTCATTGAATGAATGAATGCAAAACTTTATTACAATTTTTTTCCGCTGAAGGTGAAGCTCTCAGTCCAGGGCCCCTGTAGCCTTCATCATCTTGAAAGCTCTATCGATCAGCTTGAGCTGTTCTTCAGGCTTACAGCAGGACAGCGAAGCCTCCCACTGCTCCGGTGTTGGTGTACAGTTTCTTGGCACTACCTGTGTGTGCTGGCAGGCCCATGTCACGTGGTAAAGCGTGGGCTGTTCTCTGCATAGCGAGCATTTGTTGGCGTGTATACCTCGATAGATTTTACTCAGAAGACTGAGATTGGGGTACGTATTAGTCTGCAGCTGTCTCCAGGCAAGACTGCTCTCTGCTGCGGTCTTTGTGGGGAGAGAGCTATATCCTCCTCAGGGCTCTCTGGTGCTCTAAAATTGCTCCATAGCCGACAAGAGTGGCGATGTGGGCTTGTTGGTGAAACATTTGAAAGAAATTTATGTAGCGCGAGGCGAAAAAACGAACACAGGAAAGAATAGACTGAGAGGACAGAGCGCTACTAGCAACAACATGTTTATTTTTGACCTCCAAGCTGTTTTTAAGCCATAATCGTCAGGCGAGCAAGCAGATAAGCACGTGTATTCAGATAAATGCACTACAATGTCATATACCTACAAGAAAAAACGATAAATAGGACAACAAAAAACCACACAGATAAAATCACGTATCACTGCGTACGTAGGAACGCCAGTTCCTTGGGTGACAAGGCAATTGAAGGCTTGCTAATACATACATCTCCAAGAGCATCAATAAGCTCGGCTTCTATGATCAACCGAGTCATCTCATCTGTATGCCGACCAACAATGATTGTACTCTGGAACAAAGGCCGGCAGCCACACGCGTGAATGTGAAGAGCGAGAAAACCTTCTGGCGGCAGTTTATCCACCTTGTAATTGTGTTCTCTCAATCGCTCATTCACACACCTACTGGTTTGGCCGACATATTTTTCCCCACATGTGAACAGAATAAGATAAAGGACGAACGAAATGCACTCCACAAATTTGTGTGTACACCTTTTTGTGCACAACGCCCTTTCTCCACGTGACGAATTCATCAGCACACACAACTTCCCAAGTTTATCGCGTACTGAAAATAGCCCCTTAATATTGTCCCGAAGTGCCACTTTCTTAAGGTTATGTAACAGCTGGTGAACATATGGAATTATGAGCGTGCGTCTTGATTTTGCCGGTGAATCGACATGAACATTAGATTGGCTTGACCTTGCACGAATCCTTTTCAACTCTTTTTCCACCACTGGAACTAAAACATGATCCGGATAGCCCGATCCTTGCAAACGTGTGATCTGATTATGGAGGCTCTGCTCCATAAGTTGCGCACATGACTTGTTCATTGCGTTTTTGAGGCAAGTCGTCGCGATGGCTCTCTTGGTTAGATTGAAATGACCGGAATGAAATAGGAGTAAAGCTTTCTGAGCACGCGGATTATAGCACCAGCATAGCTGGTTGTCAGAACACTGAACACTTAAATCTAAAAACCTTATTCGTCCGTCGCTAGACCATTCTACTGTCACTTCAAGGGGCTTAAGACCATCACGAAACACATTCAACACACTAGTACTCTCACTTTGGAAACCTTCCCCCGAGCTGTCAATGTAAATAATAAAAAATCATCTACATATCGGAACACTTTCTTGGCCGTCGTCTCTGCGAGACGATATGCCACAATTCTATCAAGTTCTGCCAGAAAAAAATTGCTCAAGACAGGCGCGATGCAAGAGCCGATACATATACCCTGCTTTTGCAAAATAATATCATTGCTCCATTTAATGAACGTCGAAGTAAGATAAAATTCCAACAGGGTAAGAAAATTATCAGCGGATGTACCTGACTCAGAAGAAAACTTAACAGCACCAAATTAATCAATGCTACTTCCCACACATTTTAGCATTTGTGGATGGGGGAGGGAATAGTACAGGTCTGTCACGTCAATTGAGAAGGCTTTTAGCCCTTCAATTTCATGAGCTTCCATGAACCTTAAAATACTATCGGAACTCTTGACTAAAAACGGATCTCGGACTTCGAGAAGATTGAGTTTAACAAAAAAGCAGCGAGTTCTTTCTGCCAAGTACCTCTTTCCGAGACCATTACTCGAAAAGGAGTGTTAACTTTGTGAGTTTTTGTATTAAAAATACATCGAGGCTATTCTTCCTACTTTTTTGAATACTTTTTAGAGTTCCAACTACGTTCATGTTTGCACAATTGGATAGCCTTTGCTTTTACTTTGTTCAACGATACGCCATCTTTTACATGGAACACTCTAGAAACAGCATCATTAGCTTTTTCAAGAAGCATGAACGCGAAAAAACTGCGAAGTCACCTTCCTTATCTCCCTGCAAAACACACAGCGAATTATTGTCCAGGTGCGATAAAACACGCTTAACAGGAATGTGAGAACACACAGGTTTACAACGTGAAATGGCGTTTATACTCCTTCAGAAATAATTCTTTCTTCCTCACCTTCAGTCGCACGACGTGCCACCTGACGAACCACAGTCAGGAGTTCAGGATTTGTCCTCTCTCTTTGAAGCCCGAACTTCGGCCCCAACTCTAGGACTTGAAAGACGTCATCAGGAAGCTGGAGGTCTTCAGGTACATTAACCTTTCCCTTGGTCATCCGTCGAACACTGGTGACCCGCTCACGAAGATAGTACAGCTGAGTGCAGCTCAGAGATTCATAGCCTGGTGTTCACGTAGTGAAACAACTCGAGAAGGTAATTTTTCTTCCTTTGAGTGTGTGGATGGCAGCAGTGGATAAGCGTCCACTGCTGTACCATCGACAAGCTTCTTGCGAGTCAGTAACTATTTCTGTAGTAGACTCTTCGCTCTGGTGTGTGATGGCGAGCGCGATCGCTACTTCCTCAGCCTCGAGGATGTTGTTGCTTTTGATCGAAGCGCTTTGACTTCCCAAAGCTGGTGATCAACAACGCTTACAACTATGCCAGAGTGCTCTCCGTATGTGGTCGCGTCAACGTACAATACGTCGGTTCTCGCCTTGAATTTTTTTGTGTGTGTGCTTCTGATCTGGCTTTTCTTCGAGCCTTATGGATTTTTGGATGAATGTTTCGAGGTATTGGGTTGACTTCAATGATCTGGCGAATGTCCTTCGGTACGTTCGCCGTGTTATACCTCATACCTCATGCCCAATACCTCATGCCCCATGCATACCTCATGCATACCTCAAGCATACCTCATTCCCAACGTCTGCAACGTGTGGCTGCCCGTAGCAGTCAGCAGTAGTCCCGTTTTCTGCGCGAGAAGATGCGCCTCGTTGTGTTCTTGCACTGTGTTGTTTATCCCGTGTTTAAGGAATGTCTCTGTCGAGGTGCTGACTGGTAGACCAAGGGCGCATTTGTGGGCTTTTCAAGGATCGCCTCTAATTATTCTTTTTCCTGTGCGAGTGGTGTTTGGTAGGGGACACTGCATACAATCCTAGTGACGCAAGGTGCCGACGCGCTTTGCTTGATTGATTGATGTGTGGTGTTTAACGTCCCAAAACTACCATATGGTTATGAGAGACGCCGTAGTGGAGGGCTCAGGAAATTCCGACCACCTGGGGTTCTTTAACGTGCTGAACACTCGGGCCTACAGCACTTCCGCCTCCATCGGAGCCGACGCGCTCTGGCTTTGTGTGTGTGTGCGTGTGTGCGTGTGCGTGTGCGTGCGTGGGTGTGTGTGTGCGCGCGCGCGCGTGTGTGTGTGTGTATGCATGTGTATGTGTGCGTGTGCGTGTGCGTGTGTGTGTGTGTGTGTGTGTGTGTGTGTGTGTGTGTGTGTGTAGCCGCAAGTACCAAGCAATATCCACATCTTTCCTCGCATCTCGTTGCTTTGGGCACGTTCGCAAGTGTCGACTTAACTGAACGCTTAGGGCAGGAGGGGTGCACTGAATTAGAGCTTAGGAAACTATTCCTATACGCGTGCTCTCTGTGATCCCCGAATGGCACGTGGCTCCCGTCCCGTTTCACAAGCGCATCAAAGAAGATAAGGCAGCCATCGCATTGCTTTTCCACGGTAAATGGTATCGCGGGCCTCATATACTAGAAACATCTTTTGAAAAGATTCGTGCCTTTCACCTTGGTCAGCATTTCGGGTTTATTTCATTATATTTGTCGCCCAATTGACGCGATTCCATCAGACTCTTGACTCGAGAAAGAACTCACCGTGAGTGAACTGCTTCAAAAGAAGGTAACCCAGTGTCTGTCACTTCATTACTGGTGTGCATGTTTCTGATTCCCGTTGTTTTGATAATTACACTGATGGTTAGAGTGTAACGTCCTGAAACCACGATATGATTATGGGGAACGCCGTATTGGAAGCCTCCCAAAAATTTCGACCACGTAGAGTTCTTTGACGTGAACCTAAATCTATAAGCACAAGGACCTCAAGCATTTTCACCTCAATTAAAAATGCAGCCGCTATTACCCACATTCGATCCCGCTGCCAGTGCCTCAGCCGTCCAGCACAATAACCACTATAACGTTGGGGTAGATTTTACGTCGTCCTCCGTCGCGCGTCATCATTTTCTTGCGGATTAAAAACTAAACGACGCATTTCTGCCTTTTCCCCACGAGAGCGTTCATAGGCACTTAATAGTCTTTGGACGTCATTTCTGTTTTGTTTCCGAGCTTGTGCGCACAGCTTCGTTCCTAACAATTTAACAATTCTCTAGAAGCTTGTCAACGTGCAGCAGTGCGATGACTTCTTTCACCGAGTATTTGATCCTGTACCGGCGGTTTTCAGGCGCGTTCGTTTGGTGGCGAGTTATCAGTTTGAATCGATTAGATGCACAGTTGTACCGGTGATAAGTTGTGCGATGACGAAATGGATGCTGACATGAAAGCCATATTATCAAAAGGCGGTATCATTTCAATACTACCCAGAAATGTGACAATTGAACTTGTGTTACCTTACCCCCCCCCTTCCTCCCCACTGAACATAAAGTATCTCTTAAGCTTCCTCATGCTCTGGCACTCATGCATTTTGTGAAAGATAACACGGGCGACTGAGCGAGAATGTTCAGAGCAGTTCCTTCGTTCAACAAAAAGCTCTTGAGCACGGGATGGTGCTGGAGCCAATGCTTCGACAAGTGGTTCTGTATTTGTCAAGGCTACATTGGAAAAGACTTTTGTCAAAAGAGTGCTCAGCTTGTGACTTGAGGAAGACACGACTGCTTCTCGAAATGTCGACTTCAGTGACAGCCCGTGTTTAAGTAAGTTTCCGCTCCTCAGGCCTCCGTCTTCCGCTGAACTTCTGCTTAGTCTGTTAAGTACATCAAGACAGGTCTAACAGCGCAGGGTCACAACGTCGCATTCGAAAAATATACCGGCCGCGTTAAAATAAAAAGTAATGAAGAGGCAGACAGCATCGCCGTGCTGGAAAGCATTGAACGAAGGACGGCATTGCGCAATACCCATATTTGGGCCGGATATTCGAAATGTTATAACTCGAGGAGCTAACCACTGTACTTTGGAGAAGTGGTTTGATAACCCTAAGTTAATGTAATCATTATGGAGTTGATCTGCACAGAAAAGTTTCAATAGCGACAGGTCTCCAACGACACTTAGAGACGTTAATCCACAGACTTTGAGCGGAAGTAGTATACACAAACAGTTTCCTGCAAAAAAAAAAGATACATCGATACAGCTCACCGGAATGCCACTGTGGTCGTGCAGATAAAATGTTCACCATATTATTATAGAGTGCTAAAAGTGCACAAATGAATGAGAAAAATTAAAGAAGAAACTAGGCAGTTTGTACGGACGGTCCCTCACATTAAAGAAATGACTTGCACGGTGACCCGAGATGTATCTTCAAACAAAGGCGAATGACAGGCGTCTTAGTGCAGACCGGACTGGATAAGCGCTTGTAACATACAGCTATGGGTTGAGATTTAAGGAACAGTGTGTTAGTACATATACAATGAGTAGAAATAGAAAGATGTGCGTGTGAAAGCCTTGTGACAGTGTGAACTGCTGCAAGCAAACTGTACATGGACAGTTTATTTAAAGTGATCTCAGTGCGCGATTATATATTTATTTTGCTGATTTATTTTGAGTACCATTCATCAGTTTTTTTTTTGCTGCAGAGTGTACCAATAAGAAGTAGACGAGGTAATATGGACCTCAACCTCTCCACAGCAAAAAATAGAACAGCTCAGAACAGGATCGGCGTTACTCAAAGACACAAGATAAGCACACAAGTTACACACAGAAGATAAACACGGGCTTATCCGTTTTCTGTAGGTTTGAACAACCATCACATTCGAAGCACGGCGGACATCGCACACATACCAACCCAGTTGAGAAGACACTCACCCGCCTACCATTTCCACCATCGCTTTCTCGGTTTCGTGGAACTGTAGAGCGACGTCGTGTCCTGGTATACGAACGCCCCGCATCTGATAGCGACACCAGGATGTCTTTCGAGGCGGTGACAACAGTCACACATCACCCCGAGGTCACCGGGGTGATGTCCAGCCGATATCAAAGGAGGCAAAGCATGAAACTATCCGTGACCTCCTCTTTCGGAAGCGATACGCGACTTCTCGAACACTGATAGCGACACCCAGCTGTCCCGCGAGAGTGACAACAGTCACACATCACGCTGCCTTCTCGTCGCTTATACGGCGCAGGCGCAAACGACAATGGGACAGACAGGGAGTCAGACAGAGATAAAAAAAGCGTTCACAGAACTGATAAAGCCAGCCTCAGAGCAAGGTGAAAGGTCAAACAGTAAGTGCAGGTCGGCGAAACACCTCACTCCCGATGGCCTTTCGTGGTTCATGGTCGCTCGCAAAACTTGCGGAGAAGTATCCGACTTCCATGGAGGCGGACAAAAGCAAGTGGTGTTGTTTTTACAAGGTCATAAACACCGCGGCTGGGGTTTGTTTTCTCGGAAACCTGCGGAAAAATAAAAACAGGGTGAGGTACAAACAAGAAGACAGAAGAAACTCGGTCAGCGATAAAAAACGCGTCGTTTTAGCGCGCACTCTGAGATGAGATAGCCGCACGAGGTATGAACGCGTGAAAAAGCTAGCCTCCGCTCACCAGTTGTGTGTGCAAGAAGACAATAACGTAAGATGCGGAGTTGGCTACACAGACAGACCCTACTGTGCGCGCATTGTATATCTCGTTTCAGAGACGTTCGCATGCCAAGTGTGTGTATGTTGTATGGTGGAGTAAACGCGTCCAGAAAGAAACAAAAAAGTCAGTGCTTGGCTCGCAGAGCTCGTTATGTCTGGAAAGTCGCCCACACGAGGCGTCGCGTAAAAAAACGCCGTGCCGGGACGGACGCTTGATGGCAAGCGACGATAAGTGGCTCACACGCTGGGAGGGTGACAGGTAGCCAGCGAACACGCATGCGTTGAGGCAATGCTCGTCCGCAGGCGCCACTGCCGATTCTCAGTCACTGCTGGCCGTCTCCTGGAACTCGCGAAAGACCTACACACCGAGTTAGCACTACGCCTCCCGTTCATCCTCCCCCGCCCTCGAGCGTGCAACACCCTACGACAGCGCCAGACTTGAGACTCTCGTGGAGTGAGAGAAATCCTGGGAAACAAAACGAAGCCACCACTCTCCTTCCTATCTGTCAGCCTCAGCTCGGTTGATGAGGGAGGAAGCCACACGCGTCGGAAAGGTAGCTCGTACAGGGAGACGGAACGTTGTCGTAAAAATGGGGCCAACCCGGCACCTTTTGTGTGTTTGTTTTCGGGGGTATTCGATACCGTTGCTTTGCTCCTGTTTCATAGTCACGCTTTGGTCAAGTTGAAGACGGGCAACCTGAACTGCATCCTAGGACAGATGACGCAGGCAAAAGAAAAAGGAGAAAGAAGCCAACAAATCGAAACATCAGTGCCACACAGTTTAACTGAGTATTGGCGGATCGGCTGAGGTTAACAGGAAAGAGAGAACATCTCCGGGTCCAGGCGAAAAGACATAGACGGAACAGAAGATCTTCGGAGGAGATAGACAACGGACGAACTCACGCAGGCGAAGAACAGGAGTTGAGCTTGACGGGGCAGTGTGGGAGAGTGGCTATGACGACTATCGCAAGGGTCAGGGGAGAAGAGCGCGTGCATTAACAGCACGGGGTTAAGACAGGAGGGAAGGTTATAATTCCCTTCCCCTCCTTCTCCTCCAACGCGCGTTCCCGCCCCGCTGCAACTGCACACCACCCCACTTCTCCCGAGCGAGCGATGAGACGAAGACTACTACTTCTTCTTCCTCGCCATACCTCAAGGAACGATTCTGGAGGAAGAGAAAGAGAAAAGCAGACGACGCCTGTTTGGAGCCTGCCCCCCGGAGAGGTAGCGTCCGTCGTCCCCCCGAGGGGACCAGGTATACGCACGCTCTAACGTCTTGGCAGCTCGAGACATAAGTGCAAACAGGCCTGAAAAATGAGCGGCTGGACTGGCGCCTGGCCGTCGCCGCTCCGGATGGGGAGGGTGGGGGGCGATTCCGCCGCCAGACGGAGCGCGGACGGCTCCCGTAAATACAATATGGCCGCGCGATTACTGCTGCTTCTGCCCCCGCTGGAAGGTCTTGAGAGGGCAGCTGCCCCCGCGCCGGATTATCAGTTCTACGTAGCAAGAAGGAGGCGTGTGCTCGACGAGAACGAGGGAGAGGATGAACGTGTGAAACGGACCTAGACGTCTTGCCCCTTTTGCTAGTCGCGTACGATGCCACGACAGTGCTTCAATGGGTGTTGTGACAAAAAAAAAAGATTGTATTTCTCTCTCCTTCTTTCTTTTACCAAATGACGGTACGATGTCTGTGCCACTGTGCGAGTGCAAAAAAAAGTAGATTATATAGCTCGCAAATGGGTGGACACTCGGCTGTCAATGGTCACCGTACCAGCACCTCAATCCCTGGTCTGATTCAACCACTAACTACGAAGTCACGTTTTTTCAAACGTGAAACGCAGCAATTGTTTTGTGTGATATGGAATTCGTGTATTAATGCTGCTGCAGGGACTTTTATGTTTCATTTCAAACAATCTCTGTGTTATTTCATTTTTCTCGATATATATCAGGTGCTACAAAGAGATGTTGAGCTAAGTGCCTGAAAGTACGAAATGTCGTGAATTGTCTTTAGTACAGCACTAGTACTTTAGTACTTCGTCTGCAAGATTTGTCTACTTTTGCAACAAGCTAAAGGCTGGCAAAAAAGCTCTGCTAGCATTCGCGACACGCGTTTGACAAACGAAAGTGCCGCATTTCACACGTAGATATTCAGGACACCGGGTAACGTCCTCGAGCACCATCACTGTAATCAGCTGTAACTGTAGAGACCATTCGGTCACACAATATTTTTCCTCCTCCGCCCTCGAGGACCTAGGAGACCAACAACAACTCGTCGCTAGGGCCAAAAGGGCAGTAGAAGCCAGAGGGTTCCTGGACTAAGAAGCCCTCTCACCTCAGGGTGACACCGGGCATTGTTTGGGGCACTGTTTCAAAATAAACGTTTACTCTCTCTCTCTCTCTGAACATCAAAACATCAATGCCGGCAAGCTTTTAGGCTGAACTGGAGGATGTTCTTGAACAAAAACTCAACCTTTTTTAACAATTTCACTTACCTAGAAAACATGGTAGAAAACTAGAGATGATGAAAATAACAGGGCCTGAATCAACGCCGTTTACAGGAGTCTCGCACATACCTCAAGCAGTGCGCCGTGGTAGCAAAACTTAGCACGACAAAAGCCGTAACAGCGGAGAGGGAAGGAGGGTTAAAAGAGTGAACCAAATATAACAAGAGCTTAATTTGGGCGAGTTTGTTCATCATAGTTATGTTCTAGTAACAGCGCGACAACCTTAATGCTTCAATGACTGAGCAAGACAGCATGCGTTAAATATTAATGGCTATGGTAGTCTCATAGCCTTACACCGTAAAGAATGTAAGTGCAGTCCTATGTTCCATAAAACACGATTTTTGAAAAAAAAGCAACAAAAATGAGAGAGAGAGAGAGATTTTAGAAGCATTTTCTATCAGGAAGGATAAATGCATCAGTACACCCTCACTTATCTTTTCCGAAAGAGAGTATTCTTTTTTCAGTTAGGATTATATTATTATGGTCACGCATAAGCACTGTTTTTTTTTTACTCTGTATAAAAGTGGTCATAGCACCTTCAATAAAATTCAGCCCCGCCGTGGTGGTCCAGTGGCTAAGGTACTCGGCTGCTTACCCGCAGGTCGCGGGATTGAATCCCTGCTGCGGTGGCTGCATTTACGATTGAGGCGGAAATGCTTTAGGCCCGTGTGTTCAGATTTGGGCGCACGTTAAAGAACCCCAGGTGGTCGAAATTTCCGGAGCCCTCCACTACGGCGTGTCTCATAATCATATATGGTTTAAGGGGCGTTAAACTCTACATATCAATCAATCAATAAAATTCAGTTGACAGTCAGCGCGCTCTCTCTTGTCCTTTTTGTCTCTTCCTGAACTTGTCGCGCTGTTACTAGAACAGAACCAAATGTCTTCTAAGATTGCCTTGTAAGAACGTCTTTCCCCATATCTCATATAGGAGTAATTTTTAAACGGGATTTGGGGCCCAAATTTTAGGAAACATGTTGATATTGATTAATAAAATCTGAACTACGATTTCAGTATACAGTGTTCGTTCCGCCGTGATATTTCGATTCGCAGTGACTGCATGGAGTGCCTGAATAAAAAAAAACTTTTAACTTAGGTCCTGAAGCGTACCCGAACAGAACGCTATTAATTACCCTATGCTTTTCAGTATTTATTCAGGAACGTCACGAAGCTTTATCTGTGGCATGCCATAGGCCGCTTTCATGAAATCCTACGGTGGCATGCGCACAGCGGTTCTCGTGTTTGAGACCCCAGGCTCATAAGAGTGCCTTGCGTGGATTTGCTCAACGGTCGTTGAGAACGCGAGCGTCTTCAATTGACGAATGACAGTGATCGTTACAATTAATTTGCAATAATTCCCGAATTTTTATTGAAATTTGGTGCCGAAAATATCAAATCTTTCATCCGTTGAGAGTTCCGAGAGTCTGGATGCCCTGTGACAAGTGTTGGAATTTTTGTGCGGCGTTACATTGTTGAAACTTCAGTCTGTTAAACATTGGTGATCACTTTTAAGCAATTCCTGAGGACTGCCGTAAATTCACAACATTGAATAATGGTAAGTTTTATTATTTGCTGTGACCATATGAGATCATTCGCAAGCGCAGTCTAAATGTCTGAAACATTGCCTTCTCATGGTAACCTGTGCGTTTAAAGGTTGATAAAGTTAAGTCTGCTTCTCCACATATACGCTATTTTGGTATAGTAGCTAGCTTTCACAAACGGTCTTTCCAGAAAAGTATACATAAGTACACAACGTCCCTTACTTACGTACGCTGTTTTAAACTGAGAAGACACATCTCTTTGCGTTGCTCATTATACTTGTCGCAACGTATTTGATTTTCGTACGGAAAGGACCATAGAGAGGGAGCATAGCGTTCTACACGCAAGGCGTTTGTTCTGGAGGAGAATAGAGTGAACAGTGGGTCTTTCCACACGCAATGATCTGTCATATCCACGTCTACGTATACGCACGAGGCAAGTTCAAAGAAGAAACGCAATTTCCATTTCGAGGTGCCACCATCAGTCGTTAACCTACAACTGCCACTTTGTGGACGTCAAACAAAAACACACACATACAAAAAATAAACGCACGTCGGAGAACCGAACGCTTGCCACGAATGTGTCACGTCGCGACGCCTATTGAGAAAAGACATGAGTTGCTCCACCGAGGCGCAACAGCCATGGCCACAGTTTCTTTTGCTATACATTTTACAACGGTTTTTTCGAAAGGTCCTGTTGCAGGCAGTGTCGGAAGTTTTGACGGAGCCGGTGACCGTAGCATCGAGAGGCGAGCGAGGGACAAGTCTTTGGAACGCGACCTGTCTAAGGAGCGCGGCCTGTCATGCTTCGGGTCAGGGAGTTTCACGGCACGACGGTGCTTTTCTCGCTGTCGCTAAGATTTACGCCGAACGTCGCTCAGACAAGGCACCGTTCCGCTACCCGTAACCAAAGCTCGGCCACCGTTTGGGCCGAAGTGTGGCATAACAAGGACAGCGCTTACGCAATGCATGCCTGCAGGTGAGGGCGTTTACCACGCTTTCTGAACTATTATGCACACACCAAACCAGCGTATGGAACAAAGCTGACTCACGATTACACAAATATTAGTTTGGTGACAATGGTATTGAATAGTGGCGGCTCCGTTCGTAAAAGAAGTGTATATAGACGAGTCTGAAAATATTTCAACCAGCTTCGCAGTAGTGGTGCGTATGAGACCTACAGAGAGAGAGAGAGAAGCAAAGTAAATGTAGGGAGGTTTACAAGGTCGAATCTAGTTTGCTACCATATACACGGGGAAGGAGGAAAGGAGAAAAAAAGAACAGAGAAAAACAAGGAAAACGAGAGAAAGTAACATGATAGCAACTTCCTTTTATTCAGAAACATTGAAGTTGCTCGAACAAATTCTTGCCAATTTCGTGCAGTGATGTGATCGTATTTGACGTATGACAGTGAATTGTTCTCAGTGTACTTTCGCTGGCAATAAAAAAAGCAAAAAAACCAACGAACTAATTTGGGCGAAAACCTATTATGCAAAATAGTATAAACGAAACGCCACTGTAGCATAGATGGAGTCGGAAAGAAAAAAAATTGAGATGGTAAAAGCCTTGCCAAGTCAGGACCACAACAGGTGCTCGTAAGCTCTGGCTGTGGCTTAAGCTTCCATGGCTTACCCTCGCATTCAAGAACACTTCTTGACTTAAACCCGATTTGCCACCGCCTCAAAGCAGCGTTTTTAAAGCGCGTATATGTGCTGTATTGGCTCCGCGTAAAGACTCGATACGCGTTTGTGCTTCATTAAAGACGATGGAAAGTCAAATTCGAGCCATGGGACGTTTCTGAATACAGTGCTTAGTGCAAGCAGTTATATCTAAACACATCCAGCACGGAAACAAGTATGATTGATTGATTGATATGTGGGGTTTAACGTCCCAAAACCACCATATGATTATGAGAGACGCCGTAGTGCAGGGCTCCGGAAATTTTGACCACCTGGGGTTCTTTAACGTGAGCACGGAAACAAGTAAGCATGTTTAGAGAGTATACATACGGTATAGCGCTAAAACTTGCACAATAAAGTCTTGGTACTTGGTGTGGCATGTACAGTGTCCGAGTTTCTTTATTGAGAGCTTCGCGTGCTGTGTAGATCGGCTACAAATCAGCTCGACTAAATTTACGCAAATTGAGTGCGCGTAAAAAAAAGCACTTTACAGTATACGCGCTGCCCAGGCAGCAGGGCGAGGAGTGCAAAAGCAAGGCACAAGCGATCAAGTTACGTGATACTTTGTGACACTCTTATCTCGCAGTGTTCCGGGGTATGTTTTGCACCAGTATTTCTCTGGACAGCTTCTTGCTCCCCCGTAGTAGAGGACACCGTATACTCTAAATCGCCCAACATTTGTTGTAAACACTCGCACGCAGTGCTTAGCGCTCTCGCATAGTAGAGTACAGAATGCTCTAAATTGTCAACCATTATTTTTTTAAACACATGTTCTTTAACTCGTCAGATTATGCTACAGAATGAGAATACACAGATATATATTAGTGTTTTAGTGCTGATTTGTAAAAAATGTACTTTTAATCGTTTTGGTTTGTTTGTTTATGTACAAGTCACATACTGTATAATAAAACTTCCCTTCGTCAGACAGTACAGGTCACCGTACTTCGAATCAATGAACATATAGAACATCATGTTCTAGGCAGATAGAACGATGGCGTAATGCTCTCCCATAGTTGAGTGCGAAGTGCTACGAACCGTTATAGCCACTTTATGGTCAGTTCCTGTGCCAGCATTAGCCTGTATACTCTCTGCTCTCTCGTGCATGTGTCATGAAATAAGTAAAACACGTAAAAAAAGCAGATTCCAGGCCGTGTGGGAATCGGTTTTATGTGACGCAGAACGCAAATAGCATCCTGTGCGGCCTTTTTCGCTGCGAGTCAAGCGTCTTCTCCCTCTAGAGAACTTTATACCACATCGGTTTGTCAGCTACTGCATATATATATATATATATATATATATATATATATATATATATATATATATATATATATATATATATATATATATATATATATATATATACTTACGAGGGTTGACTTACAAGAGCGTCCTGCATGGTGGTTGCTATTTAGGGCAAGAGTCGCTCTATTTGCGCTGGATCGATGTCTTTCCGCGTTGCAAAGGATGCTCACAAGAGGTGCATAAAAAAAGGATGACAGAATCTTCAAATCAAGCAGTTCATAAACACGCCTTGAGATCGCGTTCATTTACATTTCTCCAAAACCAAAATTTAAAAAAATGAAGCACTAGAACATTCGAATATAGCACAGTTTTGGATTGATTGCCTCACAAAGACCGACTAATGAGGTTGAGGGCCATAAAACACCCATGCAGTTCTGCATCAAAACGAAAAAAAAGAAGTGAAGAAGATACGCCACAGCATATCAACCTATCTTGCAATCGTTGAATAATCCATTGACGTGCAAGCATAGAAGAAAAGACAACATTATCACAAAAAAAGGCTGGCGGTATTCGATCTGCCGCAAGTTTTGGAGCAGCACAGCCCCGGCCTCTGTTAGAGTTCCATGCGTGGAGTGCAAAGACTGGGGTCATGAAGACTGCGTCAAAGCGCACGGGGTGAATTTCAAGTGCTTCTACAGCAAAAAACTGGAATAAATAAATGTTTTCCAATTGTCTCGTTTTGCCCCGCACACGGCAACGCAGTTTTAACCCTTAAGGGTGCCGGCCGTGTCTATAACTCACGTCTTACGATAAGGATGTTTTGACAAACGAAAACACCCATGTTATGGGTGTTTTGAAACAGCACAACACCCGTAACACGAGTGTTTTGGTTTGCCAAATACCCTTGCCGTGGGGTGTTAGTTATAGACACATCGTCATCAACAGCAGCTTGACTACGCCTACTGCAAGACAAACGTCTCTTTTATGGTCCGCCAGTCAACCCAGTTTTGTGTTTTATGCTGCCACGCTATACGTGTGAACTTTTTAATCTCATCTGACTACCTCACTACCGTTCGTGCGTTTGCCTTCAGTGGGAATGCAGACTGACACGGCAAACACCCTTAAGGGCGAAAATCTATTTTACAGTGCATGATAGGGCATAATAAGACATCTGGAGCATTTTATACTTACTTTTAAAATAATCTTTTCAAGTATGACAACACCGTCATATTATGTAGCACATACCTTGTACCCAAATGAAAGACTGCGAGTTGACGTTGAAAGGTAAGGAGTAAAATAAAAAAAAACATCGGCTATTTTGAAATTTCTGTCGCATTTTGCTCCAACACTTTTATTGTGTTTTTCGAAGTAACCTGGTGCACTCGCGGATGCAGTTCCATTATGATGAAATGCTTATAACCTAATGATACCCTTTGCTTTTTTTTGTTCGTATTGCAGTGTTTTTGGCGCAAATTTTATGTCTATGAGCGTCAATAAAGAATTGAAAAACGAGGCAGCTTCACACTATAGCAGAACTGAGCCTACATAAAAGCAGGGTGTGGCCGGTGTTTCCCTTCAGTTCTTTTTCCTGGTCTTTTTTCTTCTTTTCTCCTCTTCTTCTCCGTTTTTTTTTTCGTTTTATTCCCATTTATTTCTACTTTCTTCCCATTTTTCCTCTCTTTTTTCTTTGCCATTCCCCACTTGCTTGCTTCCTCTTTGTTATGCGTAGTTTTGTCTGCCTTACGCTAAGCGACGACAGCATACGATAGCACACGATAGCCGAGACTCTTACGGTGGTCTTCACTTGATATCATCATCAACGCAGTCGAAGAACAACCTCACAAAGACTTCTCCTCATATATGCTACAGTATGCTCCTTGGTATGCTTCCCCTAAGGTTGTGCTGTATACCTGGTTTTGTCGGTGTTACGCAAGTTACACCAGACTAAGACAGAATACGGCAGCATACAACAGCGTACGACAGTCCGGGCCCCTAAAGTGATCCTCCCCTAAAAGTAAACTGCGCGGCTTGGCTCCGTGGTAGAACACTTGACTGCCACACAGGAGGCCTGTGTGTGATTGCTCCTATACTTGATGAGTATAATAATAATTTATTCAGTTGTGATTGTCACCAATTTTTCGTTGGTATTCAACGCCCCCGACAGCGCGATTTCTTTGATGCCAGCTCTTCAGACGCTATGAGGTGAAAAGGTGTGTTAATGCGGGTTTGGTAGTACGCATACTGAAATTCATAAACGCTGAGGTGGACACATTGTCACCTCTATTCTATGTCCCTGCGTTTTTTTTTAATTCCTGTGTAGGTACTAGTAAGCAGCAAATCAAAAGGTGCACAAAGTAAATCTTGGTGTTCTGAGCGGGAAAACCAAGATATGACCTTGAGGCACGTGGTTTAGAGGAATATTCTGGTATTAATTTACATCACCCTGGCTTTGATAGAGTGCACCTAGATATGTCTCAGTACCCGAGAAATTAATTTTTGTGGGTATCATCATCATCATCATGATCATGATCATCATCATCATCATCATTATCGTTATTATTATTATTATTATTATTATTATTATTATTATTATTATTATTATTATTATTATTATTATTATTATTATTATTATTATTATTATTATTATTATTATTTGTTCTACCGCACATGCGGGAAAGTAAATAACAAAAATACGAATAATACAAATACTGTCGCCGCTGTCAAGAGCACTAACTAATGGATACTATGTGCTCGGCAGCAAGATGTTCGGTTGTGCCAGTTGGTTTATATTCATGTTCCAGAAAATATTACGTTGAAGCGCCCAGAAAAAACGTCCAAAGTTCAAGTGAACAGAGGAGCGCTTCGCGGAATGAGCGTTCCAGAGACGGCAGCAGTGCCCGTCCCCACACAAATAAAATTATCTCTGAATATTTAGGGTAGACTATTTAAGGTTGTCATAGGTAACCTAAAATGATCTACACCACACCATGCATCCTAATGATTTAGCGTTGTTTTGGACCATGATATGATGTGCCAGATTTTTTTACATAAAAAAACTGCGGGAGTGGAAATCAAGTTTTCATTCATTCATTCATTCATTCAGAAGGAATAACCAAAATAAAAGTTGTAAAGTCAGAAACTTGTATGTTTGTAGGAACGACATGTAGGAAGGAAGGCATTTTAATTGCCATCAGTCTGTTCATCAAAGGCAGATTAATTATTGTCGCCTATTTTGAATTACATCAAAAATTAACCTAAGCAGACTACTGGTGTTGCAAAAGAAAGCCGTGAAGCATACTGGTGGCATTAGTTATAGAGCACACATTACAGATAGCTCTTCGATAAATAAATTATAACCCACGTTATCACTACCTTACAATATCAGCTGCGCTATCACTTCACATTTTCCCCACCTGCCGTGAGTGAGCTTTTGGTATCATTGTTTAATTTAATCTTAAAACACAAGGCTGTACTAGAATGGCTGAAAAGTGGGTTCTTTTGTGTAAAGTAGCCGACTGTGGCAATAAAACAATGCAACTCTTGCTCCCAGTGATTCGATACACATATGGAACAAATGACAGTTGCATACTGCCCTCAGCATCTAAAGAAAAAAAAATGTTTTTGAGGTCCAGTGTGTAGACTCCCAGTTTTCGTTTGTAGATTATATCAGTGGAGTATTTCGTTTCTTTTGCAGCTTAGATAGCTGTAGATTTCTTTTTAACCTAACCTTACACCTGCATGCATCATGTTATATGCGTGTCTGTGTTTTTCTTTCTCTGCCGTGTATGACGTATGTATTTTGTTGAGCATCAGGCACACTCAAGCTCAGGTTTTGTGGCCTGTGGTCCTTTGGCCTTTTTTATGAGAAAATAATCACAACTTCAATACTGTTATGTTTGCCCGTTGCCTATGTTATCGCCCGTACAAAAAAAAAGACGACAGTAACAATGTAAGTTTCAAAAAATAGACGAAACAAAGGAAAAAAATCTTTTCGATCATATTGCGAACGTCCGCGAATATTTACTCAAACCGCTATACCCCATGAACAAGTGAAATACCGCATTGTGGAAGATTGTTCACTTTTATGCACGCTAGGAATGTGCATAATCTGATTTTGTGGCTGTTTACTTGTGGCGGATGATGTTATGCAGTGTTGTATTCCGTTTTAATTCTGTGTATATCAGATCCTCAGCCATCAGCGACCTTTCATGCAGTACATATATACCAGGCAAGAAAGCCGAACGCGTCTTCTCTGATTTCTACATTGAACGTTGCACGCCTTCTAAATTCACATGGAACCTGCATGAACGACTGCATACAATGAAATAATCTGTTGCATGAACCCCTTGTACCATGAACAGATGTGAATGCGAGCACGCGCTGCGTTTCTCACCATGCCTATTTCACCTGTACCATTCTTATGGTCAGTTCTTCTATCCTTAGTGGAGTGTGGTACGCAGGTAATTCCTTCTAGCTAACCTCAATACCTAATATGTTCTTATATTACAGACTTCACAGAGCCACACCAGGGCAACTCCTTTGTCTATAGTTCTGCGTACTTACCAGCGCTTTTAGAAAAAAATATCACAGCGTTTCACAGCATAGAAAAATATCATAACATTGAAAAAATATCACAGCTTAGCAGTGAATGGTGATGAGTGGGCGAAGCTGCTGAGGTACATCGGTAAACCGTGAATCCTCCGTAAATGTTGCCCAATCGATCATCATGTAAAGATGGTGAGCACAGCTGCAGCAGATTTCCGAGCCCTCGGCTCCGTCGCGTTGTCTTCGTCTCCCATACTCGAAGCACACAGACTGCCGGTGAAAGAGAAAGCGCGCAGAGCGCGAACGCATTTAAACGCAAAAGCGAACGCGGTCTCCTATCACACGAGAGCACGCATTGGATAGGAGTTTGCGACGCAGCACCTAGAGAGCAATTGCATCTAGAGAGCAATTCTAGTACTAGCGATGCAAGCGCTACAGTGCCATCTAGTGAGCGCTCTCAGTACTAGCATTGACTACTACAACGCGGGACTTGCAAGCATCTTAAGGAGCTTCACCCCTAAATGTGTTTAACGATTTAGAGTATTTCGTACTCAGCTATGGGAGAGCAGCGAGACTTCCCTACACCGAAGTCTTCCCTTGCCAACAAGTTCCCCTAAATGCATTCACCTCCAGACCTTTAGTTTCTTTCAACCCTTTCTATATTTCTAGTTTATTTTTTCTGTCTTTCGTTGCCCTATTTAGTGTAAAGTAGAAAAGTGGATGTTTTCTCGGCGTAACCTAGATATATTTCCTTTTTTTTCTCTCTCTTAGTAGTATTATTAGCGGTAGTAGTAATTTTATTTAAATTCTTGAAATGCAAGCAAAGTGATACAGAAGCAAAAGGCATTTCATACACCTGACAAAGGCCTGCTCTGCACCTGTAGTTCGTCAAAGATACCCGCCTCCCTTTTTTTTCGCAGGTGTATCAAGCAACAAAACTTTAACATATGTCATGCACCTCATGCGCACTTACAAAAGAATACAGTAATAAAAAACAATCAACACATAGTACAATTAACATTGTACAGGCACGCAAGTCTTACAAATAAAAAAGTGAAAAGAAATACAGTAACAAAACTGGATGCATCGTATACCACAAATGATCTTCTGATTCCGATCTTATTTAAAAGTTAAAAATTTATTCTTTTGTATCTTGAGAATGAACTACGACTCGGGTCCCAAAAGCAATAACCCGAATCGCATCTTGACCACGCCGTTTCCCGCGTCTACAGGCTTGATTAATCATGCGAGTAAAGTTCATTAGAAGTACCTCACAACCGTGCGAGTCAGTAAATCGCCACAAGCAGCCAAAAACGAGATCGCATCTCTATTAACGTTTCTCTGCACTTTTCTCTCCTCAGCGCCACTTCTGCTGTGATACTAAGTTCCAGCGACATAAGGTCTAGGCGAGCTCCATCCAGCCTGGGCGATCATCTTTGCATTCGCCTGGTCGTAAGGGCCCAAATGACAATATTTTTTTCACCAAATGACAATATACAGACATTAGTTCTCTCTTGTCCGAGTTACTGCATAATCAAGCTAAATATCTTTAAAAACATCCGCATTCTTGCGCTAAAATAATAATAAATAAAGATGAACACGTGGGAGATGACAGGGCAAACGCTCACGTGTCACGTTTTTTTTTTTTTTTAGCGCTGAGATGCAGATGTTATACTGGTAGAGTAGTGGCACAGAATGACAAGTTTCGAAACTGTGAATTCTTGTTCACTGACAACCGCAACTGATATGTAACTTGTAGTTAGACTATTCGTATATTGTAGATAACTTGGTGACTTTCTTCCTTCCTTTCATTTTTTTTTTTGCTCATTTCAGAGCTCCAGATAGACTGCCAACTGTCGGACAGTTCCACAGCCCACGAGTATATACAGCCCTAAAGCCTATACCGCGCACATTCGCGAGACCGGCATCGTTCGTTATATGCGCGCTGGATTCGCGCTTTTCTGCAGCGCCGTCGCATAATCGGAGCAGGCGAGCAAGGCACGCTCTCCGCCGGCGCGTCCATTCATTTTGCACCCGCGGAGAAGGCGCCTGCGAGACGTCCAGCCGCACACTCCACAAGGAGAAACCCCCCTGCGAGATCATCGACCCCTTTCCGACAACGCGGCGCCTGCGCCGTGAGCGTGTCTATACTATACGCCCGCATTGGCAGCGTCCTCGTGAAGTTACGTGCAACTGAGAGACCCCGATTGCCGCCGATGACGGCAGCATTGCCCCCGCGAGACACCGAGTACCGTGCAAGTCTATAGAGTGCGCGCAGTTCCGGGATCTTCGTGGCATGGAGGGTCACGGGGCGCTCATTGGTGCAATACCGATAAGGTTCGATTGCTCAGGGCAGCTACTTGCGATAAGCGGATTAGCTGCTTGGGCCTACACTCTCGCTAAAGAGTTTGCCCTTGCGGCAGCCATTGTGACGTCGGGAGGCTCGCCGCGATTTATATAGTTTTATAAAATACCGGAGGCATAGTGGAGAAGTAATCGGTGGGAGTGAGTGCTTAGCGGAAGCTGTATCTTAAACAAATGGGCCGCGAGGTGCTCTATGCGTCTCGCACGGAACGTGAGGTGCCACCGAAACGAGGTATATCAACCTTCATAATCGGCATTCGACTTGAAAGGCCGAACAAAAGCTGCATCGCCGCACGTGCGCTAATACGGCTCGGGCATGCAACACGTGCGAGTTGTATCGATGATACATAATGGAATTAAACCGATGGAGTTAGCGCAGCAAGAGTCTGCGGTGCAGTGCGGCTCCGTGTGCGGGAATGTCACGCGCTGCCTTTACCAGGAGCGACGATTGTGGGAACCTGGTTCTCTTGGGGACTTGTGTATCACGAACGCTTTTGACTCTTCGGTGACGGAATGCGGCATACCTTCAAACAGAAACGGGATAAGAAAGATCACGCTGCACGCAACTTCCGGCAGCGTTTATGCGTCGTCGATTGTAAGGAACTCGCACTGGCGGCCGAAGCAGCAGCAACGGCTGCGTCGGGTTGCAAGGGGGCACAAGAAATGCCGCGCGAGCTGCGCCGGCCACTCCATTACCCTCCGCTCTCACATCAGAAGGGTAAAGGAATGGAGAGAGCGTACGTGTGGCGTGCGAACAGATAGCAGGAACGTTGTTCCTTCGTCCAGGATGTGGCTGGATCGCCGCGTCGGTTTCGGTGAGGGGCACGCCACGTGGCGTGGCGTCCCGGACGCCTTGGCGCCGCCGCTGCTCTACACCCGACGACGTGGCTCCACCTCCGGCGGCTCCCTTGGCTGCGCGATTGGCGCCCCAACCGGTTCACGACTGGCTTGCCGTCGTGGGCGAGCCACTCGCACCCCGCCAAGTGTACAAGAGCGTGTCTCTCAAGTTCAACCCCGTGTAAACCTTATCCCACCCCTTCTGTATGTATCCGTAGGCTCCACCCTATCTAAAAACAGGGCGCCCTGCTCTGGAGAGCTGCCCCGACGGCTTGGACCGCCTCGCGCCGCCAGCCAACCTTCGTGTGTACGTAAACATAGAGAGGGGAAAAGATCTGTGCACCTTCTTTATGTACGCGAACTCGCAAACACCTCCAGCACCGCTGCATATCACACACAACTTTGCAGAACCGACCGCGCGTCCTACGCGTTTAGATAGACTCGCAAACCAGAGGTCACCACGAGGCTGGTAAGCATTGCGTATGCAAGCTGACTGACTACTCACACATAAAGTTTGAGAAGGAAGAGAAGCTCACCGGAAACTAAATGCAGGAGAGTTGCGTATGATGCCACGAAGGCAAGTATGCACGATCAAGAGCTGCGAAAACAAACGAATAAAAAAATATGTACATATCTAGCCTGTAGCGAGGTTGTCCTACAAGAGCGCCACTTTAAATGCTGAGCTAACATTTATTTTCACACGATACAAGATCAAAAATGATATGCAGGCAAAACAATCACAGAATAAGAGTTTAAACCTTCTGTGGGCGAGAATTTCGATGCTGTAAGTGTAATCGTGCGTATAATAAATTGCCCCGAATCTACATGTTACACTGTAAATGTCGTCGAAAGACGATAGTCTTGCGTCTGGAGAGAGTGAACAAAACGTTTATTTGATGTTTATTTGATGCCTCGAGTGTGTGGCGAAGGCGAACAAGCGCATCTAGGCACGTTAGACACGAGCACCATCTGTCAGTTATCTTCGAAAACGAAGGCATGCGCGACCGCGGAGAAAGATGCGCGCCAGTCTCGGAGGTGATAATATGTAGAATGCAAAGCGACGGGCAGGTGCCACCATGCACTGTGCCGTCGTAGCAAAGCGTTGGAAACACCTTCTTGAGCATCGCGTTGCAGTGTCAGCGCATCGCGATAAACGCTACATTCCCTAGTTACTTGCGTGCGCCTCTTCTAGTATAAAGGCAGACATACACAACATAGACATGTTATGGCGCTTCAGATATGCGCAATATTTGCTTTTTAATTGACAATCACACAACTATGAACGCTAAACCTTGACCTATATTGGTGGGCGCTGTGCATGGGGTTGGCCGTTTGGTGCGGTTTGGGGTATCGTTAGGGTGGACAAACAGACAAATGTACAGACAGACAGACAGACCAAAATTTTTTTTGTCGAAGGTTCCCAAGAAAGACTATATCGTCTTTAAAAAGTGATTGCATTTAGTTGGGTATACGCTAATATAAGCCAACCCTGCATACAGTACCGGTGTGGTGTACATGCGAGGTGTCCTCACGAACATTAACAAAGAGCTCTCTAAGAAAAACATATAGGAAATAGCTGCAAAATATGATTATGCACTATATAGTGCATAATCATATTTCACACTAAGGAGCCTTCAGTAAAAAAGTCCATGTATGGCCCTTTTTACTGACGGCTCCTTGGGCCTCGCCACAGCCCTCTCTGGGCTGTTGTTAACATGTGCGACATCCCAAAAATGCACTGCCTATAGGCTGGGACAACGGCTTTTGTGCTTCAGAGCTGCAGCCCGGAAAGGAGGGGATCATACACTCCGTTAAGAAGGCCTATACACACAGTGTTGCGCCAACGCGCTAAATACATTGCGCCAATCACTTGGCTAGCTACAAAACAAGAGAGATAAGAGAGAGAGATAAATAGAGAGGAAAGTCAGGGAGGTTAACCAAGCTTGGCTCAAATATTGAATTGTACGAGCAGGCTTGAATTCGTGGGGATTTTTTGATGGCAAACTTGCTCTCAAGAATGATCAAGCGGTATATAGATCATGGGGGCACTCTGTTCAGGCTCATTATTCTTTTAATACTTTCCTGGCCGGTTACGCTCATAATATAAAAAAAGTGTCGCGTCATTATTCTGCAGCAATTAAAAATGCTGTAGTATAAATTATTCCATTAGATTTCTAGTTACAACTACCGAATTTTTGTGTCGGATATTCCTACGCACACCAAACGTTCCGCATTATTCTATAGAGCGTTTCACAAATACTTTTCTGATTGTACTTGGTCGTATTCGTATGTTCAAGCCGTTTTTGTACGCAATATTCTTACAGCTGTACTGCTATGTATCCTGAGAGACAAGGAACACCTTAAGGAATCTTATTGATTTTACAGTGGCAAGTCCGTAAACGCCTTGCCATTGCGATGATGAAACTGTGACGCATTCAGCTCCCGCGGCGCGTCGTTGACTGCAGGGATCTGTTGATATCAGAGATCAATATACAATATATAGCCCCATAAGGTCAACATCGACAGATCCTTTTTTTACAGAGCACAAATAGGAAGGCCTCAGTAGGTAAAACAAACAAACAAAGAAACAAACAACCTTCAAGGGTTCGATAAAAAAAAAACTTCATTTCACATTTGCTGTCATTGCATATAGAGCACCATGAACTGGTGTCTTTTCTTTCACTTCCCGTCGACAAACAGCTTGCTTTAGGCTTTCTCTCTGCATGCAAGGACACTGTACAAGAAGTGTGGGACACAACAAACATTCAGATTTATTTATTTATTTATTTATTTCGTTAGGTATTTCACAAAATGCCCACGAAGGGGTCAAAAGAAGAGAGCGTCTCCTGACTTGGCCCACTGTTCGTGAGGCACCTCGAGCAGGTAGAGCGAGACAGTACATAGAAAGATTATACATTCAAATAAACGAGGAACACTACAACAAGCGAAAAAATATCGGTTAAATATTCAAAGCTGTTCCTCATGCAGTGATAAATAGAAAGAAGTTATTAGCACTTTCAACTTATACTGAAATACATACAATTTGTGTGTAGTATTAAAAACAATGATAAAAAGAATGATTATAACAAATATGTTTCATACATTACCAATCTTCAGCATACGCACTCAATAAGTAGGTTTTGACTATTACATTCGAAATTCGCTTCTTAAATTGTGTAGCGCATATACTTTAGGAATCTTGTTGCACAGTAAAACAATTTGGTTATCAATTAACTGTATGCCATAATTAGTTCCGACGCATCTATACACACATTATATATCAATTCGCTTCCTATACGTGTGCCTAACTGTTCATTCTCGCTATGAAGTTGCACATATACTGACCACAACATCACTGCGCACGAAGCGTAGAGAAAGCTTTAGTGAAGTTGGACAATATCAGAGGGCCGCGCAATGAGCGGTGACTAATCAGGTTAGGTGAGCGAATGCGTCATTAGGGAACTATAGTTTGTCTGCATACTCATATTGCGTTAGTTTAACAGATGACCGAACCAGCCAACTTGAGAGACCACATAGGTGGGGCCACCCGGTGGTACTATATAAGATGAGCAAGGCCAGCACAAAATGGTTGTGGTACAAAACCTAATGCATTCTTTATTCCTGCTCTGTGTAAATTTTCAGCAGTGGAGTGGTTCCATATGTGTTGCTGTTTTTAACATTTTTTACCACAGTCAATTAGTGAAACCAACGAAACACGTATATTCTGGTTGCACAAAGCGTCACAAGGTGTCGATACCATCGTCTGATTAACCGGTATACTTCATAAACACCGCTGCGTATCTCGAAATATTGTACACGCTAGTTCTCTTTATTTGAACCCCGCTGCGGTAGTCTGTAGTGGCTAAGGTACTCGGCTGCTGATCCGCAGGTCGCGGGTTCGAATCCCGGCTGCGGCAGCTGCGTTTCCGATGGAGGCGGAAATGTTGTAGGCCCGTGTGCTCAGATTTGGGTGTACGTTAAGGAACCCCAGGTGGTCGAAATTTCCGGAGCCCTCCACTACGGCGTCTCTCATAATCATACGGTGGTTCTCGGACTCTAAACCCTATATATCAATCAATCAATCTCTTTATTTGAGAATATCACCGAGTGTTGAAGGCATCTATAGACGATTGCTCTGGAGTGCGAGTGTGTGAAAAAACAGCGCCATGCAATAGTGCCTGCCGCACAGCCCTGGGTTCCACGTTCAAGCTTCCCAAACAGTGGCGTCACTGTAAAACACGGTGCCCAGAAACTCAAAACATTTTTTTTTCACAAATAAAGCTACATTAAATTAATTACAGAGAACGCGTTAATCACGGTGGGCGTATCATGCTTCCTGGAGCAATAAGCAACGTACGGAACAAAGTACACAGTAAACCGATTCTGACCCTTACGGGTGTCAAAAGGGCGCCGACACCCTAAGCACACCCTTTGAGCACCCTATTCGCGTCTCAGCACCCTACAAGCGGAACCTTAAGGGTGAACACATCAAAAGGGTGGACACTAGGGTGCAAAAAGGGTGCAACAACTAATGGGTGCTGATGAGCACCCATTAGGGTGCACAGTCGCCGACAAAGCTTTGTGAGTAACGTGGTCATAGAGCATAACCAACAGCTTTTAGATTTTAGATGTCTACTGCTTAGACACCATGGTCTCATTAATAGCCCCACCGCAGTAACGGATATCTGAATAGCGATAGTGCCCGGCTGAACGTAAGTTCTGCACTGGTTCTTGCATTCTTGCTGCCTTTTTCTCGTCGCCTCACGGCCGGCGCTGACCAAGCCATGGGCTACAAGCTCACTAGCCAATGGCAGAGTACGCAGCTTGTAGAGCTACAACAGAATTGTAACTTACACATATAGAGCTCTCGGCCTCGTTTGCGCCTAACATTGAAAACAAAGCTTCGTCCATGACAGTATACATAAATCATACATTTGTTAATGCAAAGAAATACAAACCAACAAGACCGTGGTAGATAAAATAGTTTTTGTGTTGTACAAATATTTGTGAACCTTACAATGTATCAGTTGACACGTGTTACCGATTTTTATGGCGGGCTATTGACTTTGACGTTTTGATATTATAACATTGAAGAAACGTTTTCTTGGTTTTGTTCATAGAAATATTATTCAAAGCAAGTTAAAATAAACCTTGACTAAACATTTTCCTAAAGAAAATTCACTAAAGACAGCTAAAATATTGCTTGCCAACTAATACGCTTATTTTGTTGTGACAAATTTTGCTTGCTGCCTGTACTTTGTACTAATATACAACCGCTCTAACACTGTTTTTAACAGCCAGCTCAACCACTCAACCAATGTACAGATGTTAACAAGGTATCGGTATAAGGAATACACAAGCAAGCAAACGTTTCAAATTTCGCGCGCTTTTTCACATTTCAAATTTCGCGCAAATTCGCGTTATGTGATTTTGTCATTTTCAAATAAAAAAATATTCTATGCAATACACGCTAGCGTATCTTCTATTTTCACTATTTTTTATTTAAAATTTAAGCAGAAATAGTGTATTTACTTATCATATAAAAAATTATGTGCGCAAATGCGGATCGGTGGCGTCAGCAGGACAGAAATGGCGGTGTCTTCATAGAGGCCGCAACGGCCGTGTGCCGAGCGTTTAAAGTCGATTTTTTATGTTGTTCAAAGTGTGCTTGCGCTGTCTTTCGTGTTCTGTTGGTGCTGCTTGTTACGAAGATGCACTATACTCAAGAGAGGACCGGCTGCTTTGTACCGTCGAGCGCTCGCCAAACTAAAAAGGTAGGTGGATGTTTCTGCTGTCGACGCTTTGTTTTTTGCTTCTCCGGCCAGGCCGCGGCGTACCCGATCTAGGCTGTTGTGCTACCGCTCGCGTCCTCGGCTCCTCCCGCGGTTAACACCGAAAGCGCTATAGTATAATAACGTTGTGAACTAAGGTTCTTCTAGCTGGTAGACGATAAGTGAGTTTTTATTAACGTAGCGAGCCTGCTGGCGTGTCTGATTTCATTAGGCTCAAGTCTAAGCTAAGGGACGTTACGCGCGGATGAATTTTTTTTGTGGGGAAGGAGGTTAAAGCAATGTGCGCTGTGATGCTGTGAGTCGGCGGGCGATGCTCTTCACGCTATGAATCACTATATTTTTTCAATGCCGTCGGACGCCGTTCGGGGACTGCGCATGGAAGCCGTAAGCGTCGTCTGTGTGTCGCGTGCGTTGGAGTATTCCGGTGATTCGCGTTGAATTAGATCTTTGCGTATTTAATTTAGAAGAATGGAGAAGAATAACGTGGTGCCCACGTTGGTATTTGCGCGGCCTTGTTTGTTTTCTGTGCCAAAGAAGTATATGAAGAAAGTTTTATATGTTACGCGTCCTCTTTTCAACAGCTACATGATCATTAATTGTGTGTGACTACTGTAAGGTAGATGTGTTTTCCTGTGTAACCAAATGTGTTTGCATCCACCGGGCACGTATAATATTAAATTACCATGATATTCAGCTTAACTAAGTGTGCGTAAACTTGACACAGCGTGCTGTAGGTGCAGTTCTCAAAGCGTGCAATTACGCCTGGGTCAATACATTTTCTCTATGAGTGGCCGAATAGCCGTGCCTTAGCTGTGCAAGCGCTAGGTTGAGCAGTAGTTCACTCGTTCGAGTGCAATTTTGGTGGTACTGCTTTTTCCCCCCTGTTCACATATCATTGCATTCTTCTGGTTTGTAAAAGAATTGTGGGCGCTGCAGCCCGCTTTGGAGTTAAAACTTTGCCGAATACCTATACGTCTACAAACATTCTAAAACTAAGTTCTACCAAAACTTCCAATGACACTTTCGAATAAAAGTGTGACGCTTTATCTGATATCATATTCTTTATGACCTCGCTGCAGATTTACGAGTGACATGTGATATGTGCAGTGTATGAATGCCTAATTTATTGCTCAAAACACAATAAGGTTATACATCACAGTATGCGTGCCAAAGGCGTGCATATGTTGCTGCTGACATGCAAACTTAGACATTGTATTTATCTAAGAATGGACAAATCTGAACTGCCATCATTTAAAGATGTATGCATCAGACCAATTGAATAATATCAAAAATAATGTTCACCAAGTGATTGTTGTTTATTGTCTTGCACCGACGACACTAAAACCGCCTTGTTGGTACTTACACCACATGGTGGGATGCAAGATTCATGACGTCATATTGAATGTTATTGTCACATGATATGCAAGGTAAATTGTTATTGGCATACAGAAGCCAATAACGTTATGGCCTCATCGTTATCATAATTAAGCAGGTTAGGCAATATGTGGTTCTGCTGCCTTTACGTCATGTTGGGAAACCATTACGTTATGTAGCTATCTGCAGTGTCTGAGATCCTGGTTGCCGGTCAATATTCCAGGAGCTTGCCTGCTTCATTGTGATGGCATGGGGTTCAAGATTGATGTTTTGTCTTAGCGTTTCCACTTTTCCTCCCCTATGGTCATTAGACAGCTTGTGCTGTTTGATTAGAAGTGAGGAGTAGTGCCTCTTTAGCAAACCAGAACAATTTAGATCAATGATCACTATGAAGCAGCACAAAATATTCATTTAGTGAACTCAATTTCAGGCAAATTATAAACGTCTGAATGTTAGCCGTTTGAAGGAAGCTTCATTCGTTGAACTCATGAGAATAAGTGGTAGAGAAGGAAAGACAGGGAAGTTAGCCAGACCAGCAAAGACGGTCTGTCACCCTACACGGGGGAACAGGGAGATTGAAGTCCTGTCGCAGTGGTCTAGTCGCTAAGGTACTCGGTTTCTAACCCGAAGGTCGCAGGATGATATTCCGGCCTTGCTGGCTGCTTTTTCGATAAAGGTGAAAATGCTGTAGGCCTTTGTTCTCAGATTTGTGTGCACGTTAAAGAACCCCAGGTGGTCGAAATTTCTGGAGTCCTCCACTACCTTGGTAAAAAATTCATGTGTCAGTATTGCTTTAATTTTATGCTTTATCTGCAGTGGATGCATATGCGCATACTGACATGTATATGCAGTGGTATTGCAATTTTACGGAATAAAATATCCATATGGTGCATATTGCATGGCATTTACTCAAGAAACACATCACATGGGTATCATAACTACAGAAATGCAAATGTGCCTCTATGGATGCACTCGTGCATATATTTGGTCAGCTTCAAGAACAGAATTTATTGATTGCAGGCAACAGCATTACTCATGCATGCTTATCTCTTAATTACGCGCAGTCGATACAGCTAAAAGGGGGTGTCTTCATCTAAGAGTTCTAACTTCATCTTCGTGCATGAGTGAGCTATAAAGGTGAATGAAAATTCACATGTATGACATCGACATGAAAAGCTGTGCAGCAGCATGTTTTTCGTTGTATTTATACTGCAGCATGCCCTTTTTGTATTTCTCAGTTGCGTGCCACTAAATATATGTTGGCCATGCGTTTCTAACCATTCACTGCAATTTGGAAAGCAGCGTATGCAGTCGAGACAAACCTCACTAAAATAATTTTTTTGCACTGGTGCAGAATTTCTTCGGCACAGTCTGTCATTTCATTTGAGTGAGGCTGCTCAAGGAAATTTCCTGACAAGGTCAAGGAGCCCAACCACCAGCGAACTCTGAACCAATGTTTCAAGCATCAGCTCTGTTCACCCTGCTTGTGTGCTGTGCCTCACCAAGCTACTGGACGCTGCCTACTTATATGAAGTGCTCTCCATATTATCCTCAGTTTGGCAGCAGTGTGTGTGGTCTTCACAGTGCTTGCCAAAATCATTTTTGCACAGGTGAGACACTTATTTCTTGCTTTAATTGTGTTAGTATTACTGCATGCACTCCTGCCAAGCAAGAGTACTAATGTTTCTTGTGAATTGTTTGTCATGGTAAACAGAGGATTTCAAGCACAAAATTCATACTGAACTTTGGTCCTTCAAGAAGTGTGGAACGAAGGTGGTGACAATGTCAACGCGCTCTCTTTAGAAATAAAGGCTTTGCATGAAGAGCCTGCCGCACCTTGAAACAGGCACAAAAAACTTCCAGGTGAAAATAAGCAACTTCAGATGAAAATTGAAGAATTTACACTGTATTCAAGGTTGAACTATCCGACATCAAAGGCGTCTCAGATGAGGGTTTTCTTTTGTTGCTGTCCGAAATTTTCGGGCGATCATGGAAAAACCATTTCTCGTGATGATATTGACACTGCAGACAGTAGGAACAAACAAGCCTAGTTTGAAAAAGAAATAGTAGTGCATTATGAACGATGTTACAAATGAAATGTTATGGATAAAACAAAAAGCTTACGTCTGTCTACAGTGGCCTTTCTTTTTAGATCAAGTAGTCCTATTTATGTCAACGAACACTTGACAAGACAAGGTAAGCAGTTAGAGCACGAATGAAAAAAAAACAAGTAGGATGGAGGTTAAATTGGATGCAAAGCACGAAATTTATAGCGAAAAAAATTGGAAACATTAGCAATTTCAAAGACTGCCTTCTTAGAAGATCTGGCGAAACGCTGTGTTGATGCCTTCAGAGCCACACTTTTCTTGAGCTTGCAATGTCAGTAAACTATGACTGACATGGCAGAATTTCGATACCTAGATAGTGAAAAATTGATACCTAGATAGTGAAAAAGGCCACCACCTATCTTCAATGCCTTTACCTTAAATGCTCTTAGTATTATGAATAAGACTAGTAGCCTGTGTCTCTATTTCGATGACATGTCGGTAAAATTTGGTGCCATTATTTTGACATAATCCTTGTATTTTTTGTGCGATACAGCCCACCAAAAATACCAGGGTACAATTATCATGGCATTGTGTAGTTCATGAAATGAGAAAAAGGAATAGCGCTGTACATCTAACGTTAATTTTTGGCCGATGTCAATAGACTTCCGTGTGTTAAGCCCTGTGTTGAGTGTCTAGTAGTACGACATGGGGGTTTTGTTTTGCAGCAATTAGCACGCCTCCATTAGGTCATAAGTAGGAATTTTGAGTTTCTAGAAACTAGGTAACTTGATTTTTCGGTCACAGATGCACAGACAATTTTTCGCTCACAACCAACGGGGCAGACGCCGGCGGTGGGTTTTCTGCGACACGAGCTCTTCAACGCTATCATGTTAAAAAGCTGACATAGGCAGCATTGACCAAATGAATTCAAAGAATAAAGTCAAGTGTCCTAGCAGGAATCGAAACCTAGTATTCTGCTTGATAATTAAGTATTCCACCACTGAGCCATGCCCAGCCTCGGTTATAATTTCTAAATAGTCTCAAATGTTTGTGTAACATCAACTGTCAATGCAGTACTGCCTATCAAATTTTATAACTATTACATGTGCACTCCTATGATGCAGCCGTGAGGTCGAATCAAAGTCAATTGTAGTCAGGCACCATCCTGTGAAGTACATGTGTAGCAGTGTTGAGGGCTACCATCATCGCGAGTGCCAGCGCAAACACCAGTGCTTCATACCAGCCTACCACTTCTAGTGTGGCTAATATCCATGTTTCTGTTGGCATCGTTACGAAACAGCAAATAACTGCTAATGTTGACAAAGGTGTGACATCTCCCCATAACAAATGAAACATATGCGGCTGTTTAACGTTTGTGTGTGCGAGAATTCGTACTTATATTGAGCTCCACTTCATAAAATCGCTCAATAAAAAAATTAAAATACATGTTATGCGTGTTTCGCATAACATCGATTCCCTAAGTATGTGGGGTCTGCCAAGTTTTTAGCATCAATTTTGTAACCTAAGTGCTACCATAAACAATTATTTATTGAACATGAACAGCTGGACTGCAACATACTAAGTTTTAGTTATTAGGAAAACTGAATATGTTCATGACTACAGCATACCTAACAGGCAAATCCTAGTACTACATACATGACACACTAATGTAGAGCTAGACTAGAATATTGCTTATTGGCACTTTACAATTCTTTAAAAACCCTGATTAACTTCAGTGCCTTATTTGGTTTGTTCAAATCGGATGTGCGCAATTACTTGATGAATAGCTTTTTTGCTCAAACCTAACTCGTGTTTCACGTGTGCATCATGCTGAATCATTGCTCAGATGTTTCTTGTGTATATATTTCATTTCTACTATGCTGTTTGTTTTTGTAAGGGAAATCTCTTGTACATGCTACCTTCTGTAGGCCCCCAGGTACTGTCAAGTTGTTTACACAGTTTTTGCCTGGGGGACCTCCAACAAGCATGTTTTCCGTTGAAAACAAAGCGAATTTTGATGCTGACTTCTACTCACATAGAACTAAGAACACTCTAGCATGACAAAGCATATTGTATCTTGGACAGTCTGTCTTGTGAAACTCTTAGTGATTACTTCTGTCATTATTTTAGGCTTCCGGGTGCGGATGTGCTGTAGAGAAGGAGCGCCCTGACCACACTTTTGTAAAAGGAACCAAAGTCGCCTGGGCAGCTGAAGATGGATTGTGCAAGTGTTTGAATGATCACATTATATTAATCCAACACCACTTGCATTACTTTGCCAATATTTGTGATTTTGTAACGCACAAGTTTAGAAACACACACACATATATAAAGGGAGAGCTGTTAATAGGCCTTGAGTAAGTTTGTAGTCAAGGCTTTTAGCATGATGATCAAAGCATGTTATATAAGCCCACATGTTTTACCACACACCTACTTTCCTATCTATTTTCTTTTTCAATTTTGTGGGCACTGGCAACACCCTCAATAAGTGTCTTTGGACTGCTGGTGCCTCTAACTTATATTTTGTTGTTCTAAATAATTTATTTGTTACCTACTATGCAAGGAGGGAGTCAGAATGTTAAAAGTTGAAAAGAAGTTTCGTCACAAAAAAGCTGTCTACTCGTAAAAAAAAGATTTGAAAAACAGAAGATTGATCCTCACTCACAAAGATCTCACCATTACAATCGATGCAGAAGGTCATAGCTCATGTTTACTATTGTCAATCTTTTTCGGTTGTATGCTATGTACAATAAAATAGTGACTATTTGCATCATGTTAATTTATTTGTCATAAATTTTTGTTGGGGCCTAATATCTTGCATTCTCACATGCATAAAAGCTCACGTCTGCTACACATAATTTAAAAGAGCGCAATGTGGTAAGGTTCTGTATTTAGTGCATATTATCTGTGTGTCTTTCAAAGTGAGTATATTGCATTTGAAATAATCGCCAGTATTCGAATCTTGTGAATTTTTAATTTGCAGGCATGCATATCTGTATGGTGACCAAGCATCCATAAATTGTGCATGCATGTGTGCAGCAAGGGGCCTTGAATAGATTACATTCATTCTGGACCAAAAATAAGTAGCACAGGCCATATACGCACTCTGGGATCAATTTCATGATTATTGAAACACACATATTTATTCAAAATAGCTTGCTTTAAGGTATATATTTACATATTGTCTACTTCCACCTTGAACATTGCACCATGCATCTGGCACTCTGCCGAGCGCTTCTTGAGGGCACTTTGGTAACTAGTACACAAACGTACAGAGCTGTAAGTTGGCCTCCACTTTGTTGATTGCTGGAGAACGGCGGCTTCGCCAAATCACACTTCCTTTGTGCTAAAGCTAACTTTGCTCTTGCAACAGTACAAGCTTATCTAAAATTCGACACTGTTCTTCAGAAGTGCAGCTTGTTCTATTCAGAGCAGCCAAAAACGAAAACCCGAGGAACAGCACCTGGACAGGGTAAGGCACAATCGCAGCACTTCTCGATAACAGTGCCGGATCCTCTATTTGCCTACACATAGAGAAAGCAAAACCCTGGAGCCAACTTACCAGTAGCTTCACTGCAGAGACACTGTGTTTTAAAAGACGATGATGCAAAAGCCCCACCTAGAGCTGTCACTGTGTTTCAGTGCTAGTTTCATAAGCGCCTGCGGAAGGCACTCTGTGGAGGGCCGGCCGCGTGCATGGTGCACGTGCTCAGGGTGGAATGGACGACTTAGTACATGTGTTCAAGTACTAACAAACTGTATGTGGGCTGTCACTCAGCATGGTCTACAGAGTATACAGCAATCTGCATTTTTAGCCATCTCCAGCATCAATCCTTGATTTGGCCCACTGGTACGTCGATGTGGAGCACCCTTCCAGCACCCATTTGAAAGGGTGTTATGACATCACAGCACCTTTTTTAAAGGGTGCACTCATTACACTCTTCAAAATTTTTGCTCTGCACCCTTTTCTTAAGGGTGCTGAGCTCTGCACCCTTTCTCAGCACCCTTTTTTGAACACCCAATAGGGAGCAAAAGGTGTTCGTCTGGCGACAAGCTCATTTACACCCTTAAAGGTCAGATTTGGTTTAGTGTGTACGCGAAAGCCACAAGTTTGATGCCACCTCCCCTGTGACGTCTTAAGGCGAGCTTGAGGTTTTTCCACGAATGCCAAAAGGGACCGCCAGTGGCGCAAGCGCAAGTTCATGGTGTTAACACCACCTACGCTCACCCTATGGACTCACCCTATGAAGTCACGAGTAATGACGCCCCAGGTTAATCACCAATAGTTCATTCGAATAAAACGACGTAATATTGATCGATGCGTATCATGACAACGATATCATGGAATCCTCTTTGAGGAAACAAACTCTTTGAGGAAACAATCTAGCCCGTAATTTACAAAACACATTCTTTTTTTTTTTGACCCATGGAGTTCCCGAACTGCTGTAAACAGCTGAAAAGGTCTATATATGAGCACCGGTATTCTGAGGGGGAAAAAAGAAAATTAATTCAGAAGTGAACTGTCACATCAGGCCCATGAGTGTTGATATTATGAAGAATAATTAATTTTGTTTCTAACAATAACCTTCTAGTTAGCTTCGTTGCAATAATCATTTCAATTGACGAATTGAAATTGGAACAAATTCGAAACATTTTAGACATTAATAAAAAATGCGATAAATCTGCACCATTTAGGTTCATAATAATGAATTCTGGGATTTTAGGGGTCTAAACAAGCACATGATTATGAGTCCCACTGTACAGCGAAGGGTCCCACAAAAAATATATCGACCACATAGTGTTTTTAGCGTGCACTTGTGATTATAAGTGCCCAGGCCTACATTCAAGTCATTGTAGTTTTGGTTTGGTGCGATTCATTCAAGTATAGGAACAACTAAAGAGCCAAGATATTCCTTCGCGCACTTGAGGAATAAAAATCTCGAAATTCATGTCATACTGACGCCAACAAAATAATCGATGTGTCTTGTGGACTCTCCGGCAACGAGTAGTAGATTGCTTAATGTAATAATTAACTGTAAGGTTGTTATTTAGGTAAAAGGTCTGCGTGTTTCATCATACGCAAAAATTGACCATCGGCGTCGGTGGCATTAACACGTAAGATGCAAAAAACCATCATACCTAATGGCGTCCCTCTGTGACGTCCCATGACGTCGCAGAATATGATGTCACGTGATCACATCATGAAATGGCGCCTTCATTAGGTCAAGGGTGAACTGATCACAGAGGCAGTGAATAAACAAATTGAAAGCGCGGAAAGATAGCAACGCCTATGATCTTGGAGGCAGTGGCAAGGCATGCGGGTTATACGCAGAAAGCATTTTGGAGGCAGGAGGATTAGTTTTTGAACTTGGAAGAAACATAAGATTATTTGACCGTCGGGTCGTCTCAGAGGAATGCACGAAAGACACTGTAAGTTTTAATCTTAGCTAATAAACTCCGAAATATAGCGGTTTATGCTCTTAGGTGTGGCCGTCGTGCACCACAGTTTACGTTTGAAGAAATTGTCTTTTCAACCGATATGATTTAAGAATTTCCGAATGATTAACCAGAGACACACTGGTTTCTCGGCTGCAAGAACACGCTTCGGACCCGTTCTTGCGAAACACGTGTAAACAAAATGCCATAACATTCAACAGATGTCTCAGGATAGTGAGAGAAGAGTAAAAGCTTTCACGTGGTGCGCGCCATGGAGCTATACCACAGAATGGCGATATAAGGGCGTCATTGGCGACATTTCCTGCCACCTGGTAATTTAGGCTTCACATCTCTTTCTATTATTCGTGTCAGCTGCTAGCCGTACTACAACTCTCCTTCCGCACCGCGATCCAGCGGCAAGTATTGAGAAAATATACGCTTGAGCTTCGCGCCCCTTCAAGATAGCAACGACAAGGCTACATGCGGGTGCCAAAGGTGTAGAAAAAAGATTGGGCTTATGGTACGGAGCTCTGCTCTATACCTTCTCACCTTGAAGATGTCCCTATCAGAGCATGTTGAAGGTACGAAGATATTCATCTTTGTCTGAATACAGCTATCGGTTGCATAATGCCTGATGGCCGCTTCTGTTTTGTTAAAGGCATAACAGTAGCCGATTTGCAAGAGCTGCAACAAGCAACTTTAGTACGGTTCTGACGTCACCTTCAACACATTCTGGCTATTTCACTAAAAATACATTTATTTTCTAGGTACCCATCTCACAAACTTACAATGACAATTTCATCTCCACGTGATTATGATAAGGAAAAGAAAAGTGCCACTCGAAGGTGATAGCGTATACCTGACTGCATTACTTAGCAAGTATGCATATTATGTACAAATACATAAAAGTGGCTGCATATTTTCAGAATATCAATTAATCATGCACAAGTTAATTACGTTTTCACCATATCATCTGGACGTTGCGATTTGTCGGAACGGCTGCTTGGGCCAAGTAGTTTTGACCTGAGCTGGTCAAATTGGGCTCGATTGTCTAAGCGCTCCACACACACACACACACACACACACACACACACACACACACACACACACACACACACACACACACACACACACACACACACACACACGCACACGCACGCACACACACACACACACACACACACACAAAACTATTTGTTGCTAATGAAATAGAAGGCCATGGTGTTTAATCGCCTGTGCTTGCAATTACGTCGTGTGTGATTTTCATGGAGTATTGTCCAGCTTTGTACTTTGTTCATATAATCCGAACAAATGTATAGCCTGCCATTACAGGTTAACAATGTGACGATGGAAATAGTTAATGATGTGAAAATCAACGAAAAAAAAATGGTGACACTGTTTTTAGTTATACATATCGTATTGTCTGCACGTATCTACTCAATGTTGGGAAAGATGGCTTCACAGCATTAGTGCTCTGTTAAGAAAAAGCACGCTTTCCGGTATTTTAACACGAAAATGTTGTATGTCAAAACCTACCAAGTCTTCAATGACGTGACGTCGAAAAAAGTACGCGTGATCAGAAGACAAAAAAAATTAATCCGACATCTGGAGTTGAACCCGCGACATCTGAAACTGCGGCAACAGAGGTTGGGCACGCTATCCAGCGTAACATAATTACACAATTAGAAGCCTTTAAAAAGTACGGCTCTTATATTTACCACAGTCTTCTCAACGTTCTTTGTAAAGTGTATCATGACCATGGCATCCACTATTCCGTCAACGCGCCATTTCTAAGCGTTCGTCTCATTTCGCGCGTTTTTAATAGGGGTATGTGTACTTTTGTGAAGGCCAAACATACCCCCCCCCCCCACGTGGCTATCTTATCCCAAGCGTCGGTGTCACTCATAGCATTCATCAACACCAAAAAAAAAAATTGGCAGCATATCCACGGAGTGAATGATGGAGAGTGGGGGAGAAGCGGTCGTCCGTCCATGTGTCCGTCTGTGTGAACGTCCATGCGTCCATCCGCCCGTCCGTGCGTGCGTCTGTTCGTGCGTCCGTCCCTGCGTTCGTCTATGCATCCGCCCCTGCGTCTGTTCAGGCGTCCATCCATGCATCTGTCTGTGTGTCCATTCGTCCATCTATTCAGCACTCCAAGTACCACCATCTCGCATCTTTTCATCATATTCCCCATATAAAAGCACCACCATCCAGCGGACATTTCAAGGAATAAACGAGAGGTGGCACACGCACACTTTATTACGGCTTGCGCTTCGAGTCTACTTCCCACCTTTTAACCACCTCGAGTCCATGGTATATACTAGTTCACTGTATTCATGGCACTGCGGTCCAACCCTCATTAAACATTTCTAAAACCAAGGAGGGTATACGCCCTGCGAGTATAACGTAGCAAACCTTTCTTGTCAGATGGTGCTCAATGTACATGCCAATGGCTGCTAATGGAGATTGCAGCGTGCGCGTTGACTAAAAGCCGAATGCTCCTGTCTCTCATTCCCCATTAGCAGCCATTGGCATGTACATTGAGCACTATTTTTTTTATTGTTCAACAACGCACAGAAGAAATCTCTCACCGGCTTTACCTTGGAGGTCAAAATGTTATACATGTTACATACTAAAACAGCTACGAGGAACGAACTGGTGCCACTATAAGGAGCTTCGCCCCTAAAAATTTAGCTCTGCAACGCTTAGAGCAGCACGACCGCATGCTTCGTCTAGACTTTCTAACTCGGCCTTCGTCACTTACGCTCACGCCGCAAAAAGTCATGGCCGGTCAACAGACAAGACTCAACGCGCACTACGTTTCACTCTGGTTGGACCATAGCGTTAAATAACTAAAACATGCCACGAGTAGAAAACCTTAGCTCAAGTTTGGCATCTAATTAATGAAGTTCTTCTGGATGTCACATCGCCTTCTCTGGTTGCGCATGCACTCACCTATGACCAAAAGGGTTTGTTTAATGATCAATAATGGATAGTAGTCATCCTGATGGAGATGTACGGCTTGATGTTAACGTGAATTCATCCACGTTAAGCGGTGTTATAGCTGTCAAATCTCGATAGACATTGCGTAAGCTCTGTTATAGCAATGTACAATAAACATTAAACTACTTCTGTATAAGTACACGTTCTAGTTTCGTTTTTACCGATTCCTATAACGGAGGGATCAAACATGTTTCTTTATTTACTTATTTATTTGTTAAACGCTCAGTATCTGCAGATATTTCAAAGGGGTCATAAAAACAGCAAAAGAAATTGCTAAATGGTAAGAAGAAGCTGTAAATTAGTTCCAAAAACGCATGCATGTAATGATTACGGTAAGTGACGTGTCAATGAAAGGTTGTGAAAGATACTTCATGACAGGCACTAAAATGGCCCATGCAGGTCTGCGATATACGACCATAAGTAACTCAAACTGCGCATGCGCCTTTACGGTATACGTGGTTGGTTCTGCTTGTGAACATAACGGCAACACGTTAACCGAGCAACCCTTTTCTGTCATTGCGCAAATAAACAAACAGGATAATCGCCGATAATCTTTGGCAAAAGCGTTTTTGTTCTTAACACAAATATTTCGTTATCTTATAAGTGCTACATGCCACTGCTGTGATGTGCATGTTATGTCAAATGAAATGAATCAAGATCAGACCGTGAAATATAAATAATTATTTAGGTGTGGTATATATAGCATTGAAGTATTGTGATCAAAACTTCCGAACTACATGTGAAACTGACACGTACCATTCGTAATCCGATGAAGGTTGCGGACGGGTATATTCTGGAATTCATATTTTTACTTCGCCGAATGTGTGAGTAGAAAGAACTGCCCGAATCCAGCCGGAGTAACGTAAGCTAAGTACATCGGCATGACTGACATCACAATACCATCAACACGAGATATTCCTTCGAGTGCATCAGCCCTCTGGCATAGACATGCACAAATTGTACCGCATGCAAGTTTTTCAGTGTTAATTTTTTATGTATTAAGGGAAGAGTGATGGTTAATTGGCCAATCAACATAAAAATAATGATTTCGCAGCTCTGACGGCTCTCAAGTGATTTAATTGGAAGTTATACAAAGAGATAAAATCATCGTACTCAACCGACATGCATGTTCATGCCTACCGCAGAAAATCTCCCAACGGTCTCACATTCACCCCGACTTGAGCGGACTCAATTAGCTTCGTTCCCACGAACTTGATTGAATCACTATAGACCTCACTCATGGTCATACTAGACATCTATTTTCTTTTTTTTTCCTTCCCTTGGCATTCACTCCGTTGCTGTGACCAACTACAGGTTGTGCGTCGTATATATGCACAATGTGACCGGCCCAGATCAACATCTTAATACAAGCTATAAAACACCAGCAACACATGCCTGTAGCTTCAATGGCACATTCCACTGTCTTCCTATATCTTATGCGACTCTTAATATATCTTATGTGACTCCGAATAATCAACATTTACTTCACTTCGACTAGAAGCACAATCCGGTGGGTGTGATGAATATTAAAGAGATAATAACTCTTCCAAAAATATTTATACACCTACCCTCTCATCAATCCACGGTGCATGAATGGTAAGAAACTATATTAGCGATTCCCAATTGTAATAAGTAGTCTTTTCACTTTTCAGAATAATACTTACACAGCAGAAGTTGCATTTTTGTTTGAAATATGTTGTCTAATCATATTTTCGCACTAGACAGGGATTCACAGGCTGAAATGATTACGGCTATATTAACGTTCAAGGGCTTTTGTACAGCCAGCAAGACGAAATATCCCTAAAAATATTTTGATTCGATAGAAAATTACAAGCTGTGACCATCTTAGCATATATATTTACACTTCAAAATATGTTTTAACTCTTACGATGCAAAATCTGAGCACCTAACATGAATTTCTACGCATAAAAATACACTTTAAATTTTATGATGCGAAATCTGTGAGGAAGTTTGGGAATTTATGCCCCCTTATGTAGGACATTATTGGCCAGAAAAATATTCATGTTCTTCGTTCTCATTTGTTCTGCTCGAAAACTTTGTTGTTGTTATTTTTTTGCTTTTAGCTGCAGTGCACGTGTGTATAAGCGCATCCAAACATGCGCACGTGAGCAGTAACGTTTGTTTCTCTGCAAATATTTCACACCTAGTTTTCCGACTTGATCACAACGCTGCCGAATACTGTGCGTCACTCGAGGTATACTGCAGGAACCCTAGAACAAAAAAGAAATGAAGGAGAAGAAAACTAACACAGGGCAAAATTAAGACAGATGCAGCGCCCACCTAGATTAGTGATTATCTTTTTCCTATCCTTTCTCTTTTGTTTCATATTGTGCTATGGGTTTCTGTATTACGATGGACCATACCAACGCTCTAAGCGTCCTTCCTTCTAGCGTGTATCATCGTCTTTGTGTTGCTTATAGCTGTGCGCTGAGGAACGTGGAGATACCACGACAGAAAACTTGGACCAACGCCTGTGTTCGCGCACAAATATGAAATCGTGGGACACATCTCACTCTTTGCTTCTCCTCACGACTCCCACGTAATTCTCGTCAGCATCCCTATTTCGCGTGAGAAGGCGCAGGGGCATGCAGTGTGTTCCGAACAGGAGTTCATTGGCAAGCCAGCCAGCTGGTCGGTTCGTCAGCAGTGCACGAGATTGTCGATATACGTCCCACACAGCATGTATATATTTATTCATACACGAACGTATGCAGCACATGTTTCGCTACCAAATCGCTGTCATACCTTACGCGTTTCCGCTCCGTTTCACGCAATCAAAGAAAAAGCCGTTTTTGCAGAGTACGTGCTACGGAACATTTTTCTGACAACTAAACGACACTATACTCGCCTGCATTTTTTCTCCAAAATTTCCAATATTTTGGTTAAAGGCATAAGTATAAACCAGAAAATATACCCCCGCCCCTCCCTGTTAGGTATAGCACTCCACACCACCACCTTCCGTTTTCCTGTGTTAATGGCAGGCGCCCTTACCCAACCTAATAGAAAAATGCAGCATTAACCACTGAGTATAAAAAAGACATCCCGAATCAATAAACACCAATCCATGCAACAACAAACATAATCAGATGATGTCGTAAAAGAATCACGTCACGGGACTAAGGACCCTCTCCTCCCACGTCCACTGGCGCACCGTCAATGCCCGTCCTGCAGCGAAGAGTAATTCACGGGTGAGTTTGCATTTTCACAGTCTCTCTCTTTATCCGCCGTTTAGAAAGAGAGCCGCGATACGGCGCGAGAGGCGGTTCACTTAATAAACTATACGCGCGCGGCGCCAGCCTTATTCCGACAGAAAAAAAAACCCGGTGAGTTATAGCGGGCAATTCTCAATCGCGTCGCGACGTAAGGCGGGCCCATTCGCTATAGATACAGTCCTGCTTGAACGTGGCGCCGCGACTCGTGTGATACCACTCTCATGGCTAGCTATACGGCGAGACGCGAGCAAGCCCAACCTATACCAACCCACACACGTACACGTCTTCTTCCCCTTGGTCCGTATCAAGCGTCGTCTCTTACTGTCTTGCTCGCTTCTCTTTAGCTCTTGTGCATCTATAGTCTAGTCTTTTTTTTTATTTAGTTCAAAAGGAAATGGCCAAGGCAGGTGGGTGTTCAATCGTGCTCGATTGCTGAAGCTCTCGGCAGTTTGTCGCGAGAACCGATTTATGACTCCGTTGGCTCAGAATCAAATCAGTGTCCTCTCACTCTCTGTCTCAGGTCTGTCTTACCACACGACGGCATAGGCGCCCAGCTTCGCGATCTCCACTTCAAGCAGAGCATGGGTGAAGAACAGTGATGGTAGGGGGAGGGATATTTTCAATTAAGAGCGGCTCATGGCTAATCGCAAAGAAGATTTTAGAGTGAGACAATGAAGACGCGTGGAGAGATCAGAGTAAACGCTTGAAGGGAAAGAGAAGTGAGATAATGAAGAAGAGGAAACAATATGGGAGGGGTACCTCGAAGAGAGTTATTAGAAAAGAGAAAGCGTGGTCGACTGACGATCACCTCGTTCTGAAGTGCCACCCGCCAAAAACAAGTAGGAAATGTGACCTGGTAATAGACTGTGACCGTACCATGCTCTTTCTCTATAAATCGTAGATGACTTCATCCAAGTGAAGTCTTGATCTCCAAAGAACTCAGTCTCTAGCGCTAGCGATGAGTCGGAGGAAAGAAGGCTGTCGAGTGGAGGTTCAAATGAGGTATACTACCAACAAAGAAGAGATTCGGGTTGAAATTCAGGCCTCGAAGCACGTGAGACGGATGCATGTCGCAGTAGATGCCAGTACTATACGGTCCTCCTCTGCTGGTACTAGAAATAAAGCCACTTTCTTATTCGATACGTAAACCGCGCCAGCGCTTTGTGAAGTATATGACAGTTGTCTGAGTCCGCCTTGCTGTCACGTAGGTTTGCTGCAGAACGGGGAGATAGCCGAGTTCCCGTATAAACCTCAACTTCTGCACATGAAGTAAGATAAAACAAAACACGAATACCTATACTTTTTTTCCCGTACAACACGGTGCACTTCTTGAAAGAAGCCGCTTAGAGATGTATGGACCGCGAACGAAACCAGGAAAGGAGAGTGGTTAGTCAGGTTTATCTATTCGCTATATATAAGCTGTGACGTAGGTTATCGACGCTGGACATAGGGAAAAGTAGAGAAACGTCAAGGGTTGAACATCGAAGGGCGGCGGGTGTCAAGCAGTCAAAATGATGATGATAATTATGATGATGATGATGATGGTGGTGGTGATGATGATGATCCTTGTTACTCTGGCGCACACCCGCAAAAAGGGATCGGCCAAGAACCGGGCGGCAGGATTTTAAGTAAAAGGCTTATGGTTTTTCAAACACTAAGTAATTCTGGACTGAAAAAAAATTATGTAGAAAGAAAAGCCAAAAATCGAAAAAGGAGTATATCTGAGCAGAGATCGATGCAGGCTATCAGATGCGATTTGAGACCGAGGTAATGGTGGGTCTAAAACGGATATATATATATATATATATATATATATATATATATATATATATATATATATATATATATATATTTGTGTGTGTGTGCGTGTGCGTGCGTGCGTGCGTGCGTGCGTGCGTGTGTGCGTGCGTGCGTGCGTGCGTGCGTGCGTGCGTGCGTGCGTGTGTGTGTGTGTGTGTGTGTGTGTGTGTGTGTGTGTGTGTGTGTGTGTGTGTGTGTGTGTGTGTGTGTGTGTGTGTGTGTGTGTGTGTGTGTGTGTGTGTGTGTGTGTGTGTGTGTGTGTGTGTGTGTGTGTGTGTGTGTGTGTGTGTGTGTGTGTGTGTGTGTGTGTGTGTGTGTGTGTGTGTGTGTGTGTGTGTGTGTGTGTGTGTGTGTGTGTGTGTGTGTGTGTGTGTGTGTGTGTGTGTGTAAAGGCAGTTTAACATGGCAGTCGCTTTGTTTCAATTATGTAGTCAAATACCGCAGAACAGACATCCCTGTGGCTATAACCAAATTTAATGCTGCCAAACGATAACATTACTGCCACATTTAATTCTAATCCTATTTTTTTAAGTGGAGCTACCAGGTATCTTTTCCGCTGATAAGAATATCGGCGCCACAACAAAAAAGAAATGATCCATCGTTTCCATTTCTTCGCAAACCTGACATAACGGTGACGCCTTTATACCGACTTTATGCAAATAATAATTGAGTTGTGGAATTCTACGACGCAACAGTCAAAATATGGGCAAATGCTATAGCTCGTGCCCCGTTCTGAGGCTTGCTAGCTCGCTCGTGTGTTTCGTCGCCTTCCTCTCTTCACTGAGAATTGAGGGGTGATCCCTTACACAGAAGGCATTGGCAGTATACGGGAGTCATACTATGACTTTTAACAAGACATTGTGCGCTACTTCCAGTCCTCCCCACCCAATTTTCGAACAAGCAAAATGTAATGCAGCATAAAATGTATTAAAAGTTGTATGCGTATACTATCTATCTTCTATGACAAACCGTGCTGAGTTCAAGTATGCTGAGTTGATTCTATTAATAATATAGTATTTGATTGATATAGACTCACATACTTGATTCACATACTAATACTTGATTAATAATATAGACTCAAAGAAGCACTTCGACCAGTAGGCAACCATTTTGTTTGTCGTGCGGTAACACAAATCCTACATGTGCTTAACAATTTAGAACCTTGCGGGAATGCCGATTCTAGTTCTGCCAATTATAAATAAATCAGTTTCATAAATGCTAGTGAATTCATACGAACGGTACATGCGTCTATACGCGTACACGTATACATATAGAATGGAATGCCGGGGTCAAAAACCGAAAAGGGATCTTGTACATATGCCGCGGATGGCACGAACACTGAAAATATGAAGTACTGTGAGGTCAGCGACTTAGCTTCAGTGCGCCAAAAAGAAGCTTTCAAAAGTGTTTGATGGACTTGAAAATAATCCCTTTTGGGAGGAAAGGGTGTTATAGGACACTGGCTGAACTGTTCCCAGCGCGTAATGATTACAGAGCGTCGTTGCGTTTCTTGCAGACTACTGCTCCGAGAGAGGGACTTTGACGGTGTTGGTTATTGTATTCTTCTTATTCCACGTTTCTTGTTCTTTTTTATTGTAACGTCTCTTTTCTGTTAACATTAATTCGCTTTACCCCTTCGTCTAGCACAAGGTCGCCAGCCGGTTTGAGAACTGGCCAACCTCCCTGTCCTTCAGAATTTTTTACCTATCGCTTTTTAATCAATAAATCAATTAATCGATCAATCAAACAATAAATAAATCAATCAACCAATCAGACAGAAAGACAGACAGACAGACAATGAACCCGTCAATCTCAACCAATCAACCAATCAATCATTGAAAAGTGAAAAACTGGAATCCAAAGCCCAACGCGCAAAGAGCAGTGACATCAAGCGACACTGAGCAGCAGCACGCACGGAAGATTAGTTTTCAATTGTTGCTCGTTTCCGCAGCGACGAGGGGGGGGGGGGGAGGATGCTTCAGTGTCGTCGGGCTGGACTTCAATGAAAAAGAAGAAGCAGGTGCGACAGGACAAACTCCCCATTTCCTGCGTTACACATATCGAGAGAAAGATCGACGAAAGGACGCACACCGACCAGAGGAGGAGGGCACCCACACATACAAGTGCCGCTCGTATCGCTTGTGAAACGGCATTAGCCACCGCGGCGTCAAGTCACGTGATTTCGAAGTCACGCTGGCCATAGAGCGACTGGGGAAGAGTGTGTGAGCAGGAGGCCGAGGAGAGACAGTTCGTATGTGTATACGAGCGTCGGTATAGAAAACAGCAATAATGCCGACGATGCGAATTGGCGCGCGAAAAAAAGAGAAAGAGAAACGATAAAACACGAACAGGACGCGGCAGGCCCTTTATGACTCTTTATCGTCAGTCAAGAGGCCGCTTTAGCCGCGAGCGTGTTTTATATTCTACCAGAGTAGTGCCGCGTCGAAGTTGTCGTCGTCGTTATATTTATGTGCCTATATATATATTATACCTTCGCACGAGCTTGCCTGGCCGCCTGCCTTCATAGCAGCAGCAATAGAAGCGGCAAGAGCATACAGCACAAAGAGGAGAAATCGTGTGTGTATATAGAGGGAAGCTGTACAGACGAAGAAGAAAAAGAAAAGACAGAGCAAAGGAGAGATTTCCGAACGCTGTTATCAGTTCAGTTCACCTGGAGGACTCGAAGACAGTGGTCCATCGACTTGGCTGACCACCCCCTCCCCTGCCTTTTCCTGGCCAAACACGAATTTTGCCGCACTCTTACGTGGTATATACGGTACGCTGGCCGCGTGGCAGAGGGCGCAGGAAATAAACGTGACCGGCCCGCAGAGGTTATAAACGCACACACAAGTTGTCGCGGACGGGAAAGCACTTATCCGATGAGGCGCCGGAGGTCATTTGGCAGCTCGCGGCGGCATATGCGCGAAGGAGCTCTTGCAAGGCGCACCGCGCCGCCTTTTCGCTTATTTCGTTTCGTTCGGAGTCGGGCAGTGAAAAGTAAGAAAGCACTGGGGCCTCTTCGATACGGATAGATCGGAGTGGACGTACCGATGCCCGACTCGCTGAACGCGGTGTGCGTGTGAGCGAATGTTGTTGCTCTTGCGGCGTGGCAGCCCGGTCGTTCTCTTTCTCCGATACTACTCTCTCCTTGTCCAATCTTGATGTGGCAGTTACGATATTTACCGATGACACACCACGCCGAAAAAAAAAACAGAGGTACGCTACGTAAATTGAGGCAACAAAATATGGGAACGACGAAAAAGCAAACAGGCACTGTACACGCTACTCCGTATAAAGCAAACAGGTTATTTGTATGTTTTTTTCTTGAGAAGAGGACCTTGGCTCAGGGCACAGTGATAAAAGCGGAAATGGCCGTCCAAACCGTCCGCGGAGAACAAGACGGCTAGCCGAAACGTCATCGACTACCGCCGGGTTGTTCGCGGTAGGGGCAAATGAAGCGACATAAAAACAACAACGTCAAAGGAAAGAATAACAGAGTGGGATCTTATAAAGCGGCTTGCTTTTAAGGTAACACTCGGCAAATTGTCACTGCCGGGACTGAGTGACGCCGAGGCGATAAGTTGGCAAAATGCGCCTCTATACCGAGTCTGTGTGTGTTTATCTATCGGGACGCCAGTAATGTATGGACGTGCCGAATTGGGAGGGCGGCCCGCACAGGTGTATTTATGCGTGGCCTATGATGTGAGCCACTTTGGACTCCCGATATGCTTGCTCCGTCTCAAGTAGTATAAGTGATATCACACCTGATAAGCAAACGCCTCGCACTTATCAATCGCTCGTTCATTTTGTGCCTCCCCGACGATTCTTGCCTCCGCTGTTTTGTGTGCGCCTGTTCGTTGCGTTGGCGAGCGCGTGCGCCAGATTGCTCCGAGAGGCGCCACGACGTCTGCCTACGGGATCCCACGCGTCCTCGAATTTTTCGACGTGGCACATTCATATCGGCAGGCAAAGCCGAGAAAGTATAAGCAGAAGAAAAGTACGAAAGTCAGGTGTTGGTGAGTCGGTATACAAATATATCACAGAGGAGAACACAGCTAGCATTCCCAAGTTGCCAAGAAAAGGGAGGGGGAAGCAGGGTTGTGTGTAGCTTATACAGAGGACGTGGGGTGACGCTATGTAGACGCCCCCGTGTGTTTATGTATACTACGTTCAAGAAACCTTGAAAACCTCCGAGCGATCGGTATTACACTCTCTCTCCGTGACTGCTTCACCATTACAACGGCCGTGAGTGGGATTGTCGATCACCGGCGATGTTTTGGAGTGGCTTGGAACGGGCGCGGCCGTATATATATACGTCTCCGTTTAAGCTTGTATACATCGGATGTTTTTTAGAAGACTGCTAATGGCGTTTCTTGAGCGTATGCCTGCGGAGAATTTCGAGTGCGCGAATACGAATGCAAACGAATACATGTGTGCATGAAAAGGTAGCTGGAGGTTCATGACACGCGTGTGACACTTGCTACAATTTGGGCATTGTGGAATAGCAGCGTTGTCAACCGGACGACAAACATACAGGATATAGCGCTGTATCACTACCCCACCTTTATAAAAGTCATAGTGCTATCGTTTTGCTTGTGTGGATGATCCCACACTGCTATGTATCGCTCAAGAAGAGAGGAGTGCCTACCTGGTCTTTTGAATCTCAAGACGCACTGTGGCGCTGTAGAAGGCAATACCCGCGTAGTGGTCACGGTGCTCGAAAGCTTACCTGAAGGTCGCGGGATCAAATCCCAGCCAGGTAATAGCGCTCGAGGCACGTATACACTTAGATTTAAATGCACGTTAAAGAACCACAGATAGTAGCAATATTCGGAACCCTTCACGGCGTCTCTCATAATCGTATGGTGGTTTGCAGACGTTAAGCTCGAACAGTTACTATTATTAGAAGGTGAACTCATCAAGGAAGCAGTGGCCACGCTTCAGGGTAATATCAACGGCATGGGGCATCACGTAATTGTAATTATAGGGTTTCACACGCCAAAACAACAATACCATCATGAGGCACACAATTAATGGGAGACTTCAGATTACCTTTGACCGCTTGGGGTTGGTTAACGTGCACATAAATCTAAACACACTGGTTTTCACGCATTTTGTCTCGATCGGAATGCGGCAGCCGTGAATGGTAATCGGAGCGTCGTCGAGACGCTCAGCGCAGGCCTTTGCCTGCTAAGCTACGACGGCCGGTCGTAATGCCTCGCCTAAATTACCGAAAGCCCAGTGTATAACGTCAGTGTGTATCGATGATTGGGATGGCACACCTTGGGAGGTATTTGTTTGTTTTTATTTTCTTTTTTCAGTCAACAATGGGATGCACTCACATGCACATTAGGCCCACCGGGTATAAGCGCCCCCCGAGAAACAAATATTGTCCAAAATCAAAATGCTGCTCTACATAATCTAATGCTTCGACGAAGTCAGGGGCGGGGGGGGGATGTGACACTGAGTTCATAACTCTCACTCATACCACAAGCCAATGCTAAATTAGGAGAAAAAACGACAGCAAGGATTAAAAGCCGGACAAATCAAGATGCAGCTGCGGACACACGTACAATTTCAACTTTTATTAAAAAGCGTGACTGCACCAAGAAGTCCACAAAGCCGCATGTGAAATGGGCCACTTGAATTGTCTACGAAATCAAGTTGTCGAGGGACCCTCGCTGTGCGGACAAACCTGGCTCAAGTAACGTTGGTGCGGACTAAGTAGTATACGCAAACAAACACGCACGTAAACGCGAGCTGTCCCTGAAGTGTGTAAACACGTACAACGCATCTGTCTTCACAATAGGACCAACACGAGTATGAGTCACGACTTCCCAGCGTGAAGTTTCTTTTGAAAACGCTAAAACACCAGCTATGTCACATAAAAGTCATATGGAGGCTTTTCATTCGACCACTAACTGATGTACACCTTACTTACAGCACGTATATTACCGATTGAAATCTAAGAGATTTCTCTTCAGCTTTCCATGCTTAGTGGTTTGGTATACATAGATTAAATTGTCGATGCTACTTTGTTTGTTTTTTTAATGCGGAGTATTTCTTAGTCACACGATGCCACGCTCGGCATCCGCGCCGTCCACACCACCACTGCGCATGCTCGGCTCGTCTTGCATCTCGTGCCGGCCCATTTTGCGGCAATATTTGAGCGATAAAGGAAGCGGAAATGGGGAAGTTTAGTCAAAAGTAAGCGGCAAGTTAATGAGTAATTCTCTTAAATTAGTCGCTTCAAGTAATTCAAAACATTACTCATGATCACAAAAAGTAACCTAACCATATAATTCCAATACGGCAAAGGCTGATTGATGTATAACTACTTTATCTATATACCGAAAAAAACTCGATTCCTCACCTTTGCTGCTCCCTCACTAATTTAGTTATGACTGTCTGCCACACATTCGGGAGAAATGTACGTGAGGTCTCTGCTCTTGTTGGAGACTCTTCTCCAGCCAGAATAATTGTAAAGCGTACTTGCTTGTACTTCGGAGGTCCGCGCAATACCAGCAGTCTAATTCATTGAGACCACAACCATTTCAAACGACTCTGCTTTTGCGACCACTTTATACAGCAGGTCCTGAACATAGAAATTAAATGTAGTTGAAATGATCGCTGGTCCCTCTAAAAGCTGTGGCTGGCACAATTTCAGTGTCTACAGAATCCTTTCGTCTAACCAAACAGATACTTGTAAAACATGTTTACATTTAGGCATTACATCTTGTCTATCTAAATGTTGACATTTGACAGACTTTTGTGTGGCGCGCGAAATTCGCCACGATAACGTGACCTACGCCAGCGTAAGATTTATCATTCGGATTGGGGTTGGAGCCAAAGTTGAGAACAGCGTAAGCGTCCGAAAAGAGATATACTAGACGGCGTTAATAGAAGGGCCTAAAATATGACAGTTATATATTATATATGTAGCGGACCATGCCTTTCATTTGCTAGAAGTAGCAACTAGCCGTTTTCACGCGGGAAATGTATAGCGCGAATTACATAAATAAACCGCGCGTGAAAACGATTATTGTAACAGAACCTGCCACATAACCATGTAATATAGGATGAGCATATAGAAGTCCGGAGTGAACACTACACCTAAGCATGCTCGCCTATAAGCATTTCTGTTGGATAGCGACAGCACTACGCAGCACTGATTACATGCTCATCGGAATAGCACTATGCAACATAATTGATTCACATGCTCAAATAATATTGCACACGGTTTTTATGGGCAATAACGACATATATTCGCTGCATATGTAGCTGTGGAAGTAGACCCCATTACTGAAGCAAAAGAACTTTAAAGTACGTGGGCGAAACGCCAAATAGTTCAAAATATGTGAAATATCAAACATTCATTTGCAGGAGTTGATTGTAATGAAAGTTACTAAAGTTTTGATAATATGAAAATGATTTGTACAAAAGACTTCGTAAAAAGTTAAGTCTAATATTAAAACGAACGTATAGCTAATTGAAACGCATTAGGTCGGCCCTATGAAAAAAATAAAAATTTTACATCTTAAGCAAGTCCTGGACGGGATCTCCAGTATTTGTTTAAATCGCATGAAATTAGTATTATGGTACTAAAATTTATTCAGTCATAATAACTGCAGTCTAGTGAAACCTGACATTGACGAGTATATATCGTCTCGGTGCTCAGTAATCCGTCATGTCAGACCTTCAAGTGAACTATCTGAGGCTGAAAGGCGGCAGCTTTGGCATTTAGCGGAAACACTTTCGAAGCAATCCTCAACTCTCATAAAAAAAAATGAATCTCCAGTTGATTTGATTTGAAAGCGACAGTGTATTACACGCACCAAGTGAAGCATTAGGACTTTGCTGCGCTGGCAAACATATTAACTTCGAGATGCCTAACGTCAGCCTGTACCTTCAAAAACTCACCATGACCTTATAAGGCCTATAGTAAAGCACTACGTTCAGAAACAGTGAACTTTGTTGCAGTCTACTGTGCTGGGCTGTAGGCTCGTGTTCTCAAACTTGGGTACACGTTAAAGAACTCCAGGTGGTCGGAATTTTCGGAGCCCTCCGCAACAGCTTCTCTCATAATCATATAGTGGTTTTAGGACGTTAAAGCGCACATATCAATCAATAATCAACCATCTGTTGCAAAAATTTACCTTCTGCTTTGTATTTTATACTCAAAGTAACTTTATCGACAATCTGGAACGTTATTACAACAAAAAACCCACGACCAGTATTAAATCGCAAGGATCTTGATGCACGCTCATTCAAGGAAGCTGACAGTAATTCCTGGCGCTTTGAAATGCAACTCTGTTCTTACGTACATATTCTCTGTGCCAACTTGAAGGAACCTCGATGATTACAGTCAGCAATATGAAATAATAATAATAATAATAATAATAATAATAATAATAATAATAATAATAATAATAATAATAATAATAATAATAATAATAATAATAATAATAATAATATAATAATAATAATAATATAAAGACAGCTAATATAATATTTATAATGTATGCCTAAATACGCTGGCTCATAAGCACAAGCCACATGGTGATGGCTGTTTTTTTTTTTCGCGCTTTCTCAATGAAGAACCTGGAGATGACTAGGTGCGCTGACGAAAAAAAAAAACAAATGGCAGATTCCAGGTACTTTGGGAATCGTCGTTATGTGAAGCATGCTGAGAGAAGGTGAACGTGTTGTAATTTCTTTTTATTGAGCGACAGGTCATGAAATGACGCCAAATACATGTATAAATGTTGCATGCACAGACCTATGTTGAAAAATTCCAGATGTTTACATAACCTATTTGCACTTGCGCAACGATGTGTGGTTGACGCTTTCAGACCGCACCCTACAAGCATCGCCTCCGTGGGGACAGCGCGACAGCGCAACTGGGGCCCCGTTCGCGCCACTTTATCATTTGTTAGCCAGGTATGACTTCTCAGTGGGTGCCTCAACCATGTGGCAAGTGAAAGAACGTCTGTACGCGTAACATTGGCAGTTTTAAAACTAGCCTAGTATGTCTACCGCAAGTGAAGTTGCGAAGTGGCTACTACGCTTTAATTCATCATTCTGCGAATTAGCGCACTACTTACTACGAATTAGCGAGGCAATACACACACCTACGCAGCTGCATGCTTTGTTCGTGCTGATACTGATCCTCATGATTAATTCTGCAGGATCACTATTGAGTGGGCGGGAATTCATACTTCCCAATTACGGCGCAGTTCGCTTGTTCTGACGCCTGGTGTCGATTCTACGCTTCTGCTACGTAATATTACATGTCTTCACGTGATTGCCTACACCATATAACACAGGTATAGTGTTGTTTTTTTTGTTTTTTTTGTTGTTGTTGAAACAGTTTCAAGCATCAGAGTGGTTCTATAACACCACCTGTGCGCGTGTTTGGAAAAAGTGGGTAATAATTTAGAGTACCAGGTACTCTACTATAGCAGGGTATAAAGCCGTACCATGGGCCTCACACTGGATGAGGCCATGTCATAAGGACACACTCACCCTGGAGTTTAGAAAACGTGTTTAACGATTTCGAGTACTTCGTACTCAACTATGGGAGAACAGTGAGCCATCCATATACACCAAGAGACGGAACGTCATGTGTTTAGAAAAAGTGGTGAACGATTCCGAGTACTTGATACTCTACTATGGGAGAGCATATAGACGTCCCGTCGGGGATGCGCCTCATTACGAAGTGCTGTGTGTTTAGAAAAAGTGGTTAACGCTTTAGAGCACTTGGTACTGTACTATGGGAGAGCTGAAAGCAGTCCCCTGACGAATATGGCGCTGTTTAGAAAAAGAGGTTAACTACTTACGAGTACTTGGTACTCTACAGTGGGACAGCCTAAAGTCGTCCAGTGGGCCTCACTTGACGAGGCCGCGTCGCAAAAAATTGCCACATCAGCGGAACCCATTCCAAGTACCTCCACGAAAACTAGAAAGACTCAAATAGGCCCTGCTGTTGTGAGTTGTACCGATATTATTGCAACTGTGTTGAGCATAGAGTTCTGCTGATGTGTTGTTTAGAAAACGTGGGTAATGATTTAGAGTACTATATGGGTACTCTATTATGGGATAGCATAAAGCGATCCCGTGGGCCTCGCACTTGATGATGCCATCTGTTGGGAATGGATGCGAGGAATTGCACCCGATGAATGTTTCTTTAGAAAAAAATATTTACGCTATGTACGGAGCATAGGTTATGTGTGATGAGTGTGTGTTTAAAAAAGTAGTTAACAATTTAGAGTTCTGGGTACTCTACTATGGGAGAGCTGAAAGCCGTCCCTTGGTCGGGCGGGCAATCGGGCCGTCACCATCTTTGGAGGTGGATTCATGCATTTTCTCATTCGCATCATCGCAACCTTTAGCTCACGGACCACTCCGACTTCTTTGCTCACTGCCAAGGAAGCTGTCACGGAAATTTCCACAAACGGAACTAATTAAAAGTGTTACCTTTAGATTACGTACGTTTAGTTCAGGTACACGGATATGAAATTGAAAGATGAAAGGGTATTTTAATGCAAACCTGTGGCCTTCCTGTTGTGAGAAATTCAAATGTCATCTTAATTAAAAATCATCTCTTTCTATGGAGCGTATACAATAAAATTCAATCATTGTGCTATACGTATTTTTGTTCGTAATACTGTAGCCTCTCTGTGCTCGAATCGTTACACAATATTATTGGGAAACCTGCGTATTATTGTGTTCCCTTTGGAATACTCCCTTCACGAAGCACAACAACGTTCTTCTTGACCAACGAATTGAACTCGTCTGCCACCTCCGATGGGATATGGCTGATAATTACCGTATTTGAACAATTCTTGCAGGGCCCCGATTGCAATGCCTAAGAACTTGGTGGTTCGAAAATTGCAAAACAATGTTTATATCGCTTTTGAGCACATTCGTAATGCACACGAATATTTCAGGTCTACATTTAGCAATAAAGAAACAGAAAAAAAGAAAACGTGACCGTTACATGTGCGCGAATGCGCTATATACCGCATGAAAAAGAGGCAAGTAAGCGAAACAGTTTCTTTTAATTCTTACTAATGTTTTTGACGCATATCATTACATTTCAGCCCTTCTCCTCGTTCTAATAGCAGCGAATTTACAAGCGAGCACCTTTACCCCGGGTAGCTGGCGCCATCTGGGAGCGGCGACGAAAGGTAGTCGCGAGTGGTCTCCCAAACCTTTTTCAATGCGCGTCGAGCTCGCAGTTTAGTTCACCGCGTTTCCATAGCGTTGCAGTTCGAGACGCTCGGTCGACATGACGCGCAGTCAAAGAGGCACGAAAGGGAAAAAAAAAAAACGTTTACTGCTTACCATTCAAGAATGCTCTTTCGCGATACCAAAAACACCGCGTTTGCTTGCTAGATGATCGGCAAGGAATAAAACGCAGAGAAATGAAAATGCCTTGAAGTTACAGCGACAGCCTTAGATCTTGACGACGTCTGCCAGGGCTTATGCAGTTCCTAATTGGTAAAAATTAGGTGCATTGCCTTATGGCTTAACCGATCTAGAATTTCATGCAGTCGAAATTTCATAAGCGCCGTCTACTGCGGCGCCTCTTATGATACAGGTTTTTAGCAAGGTACGGAAACACGTTAGGGAAGCGAGGCAACACGGAACCGGCTGACGAGTGCGCATGCGCGATCATATTGTACGCGCATACGGAAAGGAACCATGACGTCTTTCCATAACGTCTTTCTGTAGCTCGCTAAAAACCTGTAATGTCTCGAGATTTACGTCTTAAAGCCACGATAATAGTAAGAGGGACGCCATAGTGCAGAGCTCCGGAGATTTCCATCGTCTGGTGTTCTTCAGAGTGCGCTGTCATCGCACAGTACACGTGCTTCTACCGCGTTGTCTCTATCAAAATGCGACCGACCACCGTGACCGGGGTCAAAGCCGTGACCTCCGGGTCGGCAGCCTAGCATCCTAACGAGTGTTCTACCTCGGCGGACACTATGGCATCTCTCATAATCATCTTGTGGATTCGGGGCACTAAGCATCATCAAATAATAAATTATCTCCTGAAGGAACCAGAAACTTGAACCAAGTTTCAGAAAACTTCGTTATGCCAATACGGGGAGAATACAAAAAAATATAATAATATACCAAGTCATTATCGGAGATTTCAGCAGGGAAATTAAAAAAGCGAAGCTTTTCACAATTATTTGCCGATCGATCAGTAAACGTATGATGGTAGAGTTTTTGAAAGTATGATTTTGTTAGTCAGAATTGATTTCCAATTCAATCTCTTTCTTCACTTGGGTGTATCTTTGAAACAGATGTAACAGAAGTTACACAAATCAACAGCGTTTTAAATCGCAATACAGGTGTATATGATAGCTCATCAACAAAAACACATTGCTGTGTACGCGGAATGATTCTATTCATTGCAACATTCTCGGAATGTCCACAAAATCAAACCTATTGTTAATAGGAAACCTTGAATGTTCACGCATGAAGGAGACAAAAAGCTAACAAGACCACCGCATGGTAATACCAGTAATACAATATGCACAAATTCATCTTCCTTTTTTCTGCCTCTTCCAAACGCCTGGAACACTCTCCCTACCAGTGACCGTGCACCATTACAGCTTGAGAGTCTTCAAAGATGTCGTGAAACATGTGCTATGTTTCCAACATCTCATGTTACAACCGCTCGTGATACAACCACCAAACTAAAGCCGTCTCCACTGTGTCACGCATCCGTAAAAGACATTCAGCGCTGCTCAGCGCCAGAAACTTGATGGATTCTACCCCGTTGATTTTCCTGCTGAAGCAAGCATGACAAAAAAAAATGGCACCATATCCACGGAGTGAATGATGGAGAGTGGGGCGAAGCATTCGTCCGTCCATTCGTTCTTGCTTCCGTCTGTCCATGCGTCCGTCTGTGTGACCGTCCATGCGTCCATCCATGCGTGCGTCTGTTCGTGCGTCCGTCCCTGCGTTCGTCCATGCGTCCGCTCCTGCGTCCGTCTATGCATCTGTCTGTGCGTCCGTTCGTCCACCTATTCAACACTCCAAGTACTCCCATCTCACATCTTTTCATCATATATTCCTCTAATATACCTCTTAGGCCATGAAATACAATCTTGTAACGCGTCCGGTTTGTTTTAGATGCGGAGCATCTAATACTCGAGGCTTGTAGTGCGGCGCCGTCCGCAAGCTTCCTCCTCCTTCTTCCACCATCTGTGCATCCCTTTCTCCTCTACACACCGCGCGCGCTTCACTCCTCCACCATCTGTGCATCCTTCCTCCTCTACACACCGCGTGCGCTTCTCCTCTTCACGAACATTCGCTAGCTGTATAATGTAGCGCGCATGCGCCGTCACGCTTCGAGAACATCGGCAGCTGACGCGCGCGCATGCGCCGTCGCGCTTCGAGAACATCGGCAGCTGACGCGCGCGCGTGCGCCGTTGCGCTTCTCCCCCTTCTCGAACATTCGACAGCTGGCAGTGCATGCGCCGTCGCGCTGTATATATACTCAAGGTCGGCGCTCGCTCGCTCAGTTGCCGCTCGTCGGTTGGTTTGTACGGCGCGTCGACGTCCAAGGTCGCGGTGAAATGAATTCCAACGAATCCACAAACACAATGATCGACGTCCCTTCGACCAGCGCCGCCCTTTCGCATACGTGTGTACGTGTTCACTCATTTAACACCCCCTCCTACAACCACGTTAACCAATTTAGCCATCGACCCAAGTAAGTCGCAATTTAACACCCCATTTCACAACCACGTTAACCAATTTAGCCATCGACCCAAGTAAGTCGCACGTTAACACCCCGTTAACCAATTATATGCTCCGCATCCTCCTCAGTGTTCCCCCGAGGGAAGCTGCGGGCAATTTTTCGCTGCCTGCCAGGCTCTGCCACTAAAGCCACCAATTGGCTTTGGCAGGCCTAGTCACATGTACTGTTTTATTTGAAGAAATAAAAGGTATTATTATTATTATTATTATTATTATTATTATTATTATTATTATTATTATTATTATTATTATTATTATTATTATTATTATTATTATTATTATTATTATTATATAGAAGCACCGCCATCCAGCGGACATTCCAAGGGCTAAACGAGAGGTGGCACACGCACACTTTCTTACGGCTTGCGCTTCGTGTCTACTTCCCACCTTTAACCACCTCGAGTTCACGGTATATACTGGTTCACTGTATTCATGGCACTGCGGCCCAACGCTCGCTAAACCTTTCTAAAACTAAAACTAAGAAGGTTACGCCCAGCGAGTATAACGTATATACACATATAGCAGCCCTTTCTTGTCAGATAGTGCTCAATGTACATGCCAATGGCTGCTAATGGGGATTGCAGCGTGCGCGTTAACTAAAAGCCGAATGCTTCAGTCTCTCATTCCCCATTAGCAGCCATTGGCATGTACATTGAGCACTATTTCTTATTGTTCAACAACGCAAAAAAGAAATCTCTCACCGACACAACCTTGAAGGTCAAAATGTTATAGTTGTTACATACTACAACGGCTACGAGGGACGAACGGGTGCCGCTATAAAGAGCTTCGCCCCTAAAAAACTAAAAGCAACCTTTGGAGAGCCTCCTTAAAACGCACCTTGTATGCACAATGACCGGAAATAACAAGTTAAGAAGTGTGCGTACGTTGCTACGGTATTTGTTTCTTCTTCATTACTACTAATTATTTTCCTCCCTTTCTTAGGAAAGGAATCGCGGCAGTGCATAGATTTCTTTTTCTCTACAATATTTACTTTTCCGACGGAAGAACGCGCGGTTTTACATTAGGTTATTGTGAATAAATAAGTAACTAAATAAATAGGTGAATATATAAATAAAAAATAGGTAAATAAATAAATAAATGAACACGTGCATAGTTCGTATTCCGTTGATGCTGCAAAGACGACGCAAACATCACGCCGATCGACGTAAAGCACTGCACATATGTTGTGTAGCTCGCATTGAATTATTATTTATGAATTACTGGTGTTTAACGCCCAAGAGCCGCAATGTGATGATAGACACCGTAGTAAAAGGCATCGAAAATTTTTGCCCCCTGGGGTTTTCTAAGGCGCAGCTGAATCCAAGCACACGGTTCACAAGCATTATAGCCTCCTTTGAAACCCCCCTCCTCCCGTGACTTCCGCAGTCGAGGAATAAAACCACCAGACCACAATGACTGGCGATCGCGCGTGCTTCCCTGGCTAACGTAACATTGCGTATTAGTTTTTGTTGTGGTTGCATTGTTGTTTGAATGCTTCTCTTTATCGCTCCTACATGTGTGAGGTTATGTAATGGTGTGTTTTCACTTGGGAGTGTGTGAGAGAGAAACAGATGAAAAGGAAAAGCCTGGCTGGTTAGGTTGGTAGAATACTCGGTTTGCTACTCGGCACAGGGGTGACGAAATAGGGATCAGAAAGAAGGCAGAGAGAGAGGAGGAAGATAAAAACAAACAAACAAGGCACGTAAACATGCGCACACGCGAAGAAATGTCCCATTAGAGTCGGTCGGAGAGGCCGGTTGTATGCAGAAAGCGCAGTGGCGCCTGCACAGCTTCCTTCTGCGACCTTAAATGCTCTCTACGGCACAGGATTCTTTCTTCTGGAAGAACCTGGGCGTCCTGTGCATCGAGCCCATTGCGAAGCAACTGTCTCTGCGAACGGTATTAAAAAAAATGGTGCAGAATGACGCATGCACATATGCGTTGTGCTTAGCGGTTGTTGGTTTACGTGCTTCTATGTTATGCGGTAGTACTCGCATTATGGACACAAAAAGATTTATTTGCGATGTTGTGGTGCTTATTACAACTTTGACGTGATACCACCGATATGTCTTGTGATGTGCCCAAAGATCCAGAAAGCAGGTCATGCCGTGTTTGGGCAACAATGCTGCCCCCCCCCCTTATCAAGAAAATCGCGAAAATCGAATTACAAAAAAAGTGCGTGCCTATAGGGGCCGCTTCCTGTCGTTTAAACGTTTACGATATTTTATACTCTAGCTTATCAGTTACGTTACATTATTTTCTTTGAGAACATTACATCTATAAAAATTTCGTTTGTTCTAGCGTTCTATTTGTCTACTTTTGCTTACCGCAGCGATTTGAGGATAAACTGTGAACATATTTCTTTTGCCTGTCCTAAATCTTTATATACAAGGTTCTTGAGCTGTCTGACTTTCAATTAATTTCTGCAGTTCCTACACCTTTCGCAGTGCTCTAGCTTACAAATAAATAAATAAATAAATAAATAAGTAAATAAATAAATAAATAAATAAATATTTAACTAGTTCTAATTATTTAAATGAATGAATAAATAAAAGGGCAATATCATTCTAATAGTTAAAGGGTTTCGAACTGTGTCTCAACGACAGCACCTTGAAACGTCTACTCAAATATGTCAGACTTGGAGAGACCTGCCCCACCTCTTTGACATGCAGTGCCTCGCTTCAGGAGCAAGATCCTTCGCGCAGAACCTTCCGTAACGCGAATGAGCGGCAACCGTAAAATGAAGCAGCCACAGCTCGTCTAACAGCGCGATGTCTCATGCAAAACACCGCGTGGTTCCGTCGGAAGAGCAAATACTAGCGAGAAAAAGAAATATATGCACCTTCATGATCTCTTTCTTAGGAAAGGGAAGAAAAATGTAATGAAAAGAAACAAATACCATGATAACGTACACACACTTCTTAACTTGTTCCTTCCAGAGAGGTCGCTGTGTCATTATGCATATAGAGTGTGTTGTGAAAAGGCTTTCCCGCGACCGATTTTTAGTTTTTTTTCTTTGTCGTATTTCCTTTTGCAGGAAAATCAACGGGGTACAATCCCTCAATTTGCCGGCGCCCAGCAGCGCCGAATGTATTGTACGATTGCGTAACACAGTGTGGATGGCTTTAGTTTGGCGGTTGTAGCGTATGCATGTGTAAGCAGTCTACATACAGCTCCATGCAGACTTCGTAGAAGTTGGCTTTCCCTTTCCACTTCACTGCATGTATACTTGAAGTAGGTAGCGCGGAAAGGCAAATCTGAAATACTACGCGACAGAGACAATGGCACAACGCTAACACAGGACGGTGCATACTTATTTCGTTCGGTGTCATATGTTACGTTTTGTTCTTTCTTTTCGGGCTGCTCTTTACAAGAACGGAATATCAAGTCGCCCAACGAGCCCTGCATACTTCTCGGCGTCATTTGTACATGCCTTCGCTTCCGTATACAGACGTGTGGCTTTCGAGCACTGATTAGAGTTTGATGCCGATGACTGCATGTTATTAGTGAAAAGGAACGCGTGCTAGGAGTTAAAAGATGTGCGTACCGTCTGTAGAGGGGTACGTGAGTGCGTTTAGGAGAAATGCGTGTGACGCTTTATAGTACTATGTCTTCTTTACTACAGGGAGCGGTAAGCTCTACCTTGCCCCACAGCTTATACAGGCTAAGTGGCAGACTGTGGTATGTTTGGAAAAAGCGTTCACAACTCCAAGAACTTCGAACTCAACTATGGGAGAGCCGTGAGCGTGTTTAGAGGACGAATTGTAAACGCTTTATAGAGCGATTCGCACTCTACTATGGGAGAGCCCTAACCTGAACCGGTATTTTATGGTGAGATTGAAATCACAATTTCTCATGTGTTAATAAAAGTGGTGAAAAATTTTGAGTTCTTGGTACTCTACTATCGGAGTGCATAAAGCCTTCCCGTGTGACTCACGCTTGATGAGGCTGCGTCGACAAAGATTACATCATGAACCAGTTAGTTTTAAAAAATTGAGAACAATTTAGAGTACCTGCTACTCTACTATGGAAGAGCATGAAACCGTCCCAAGAGCTTCACACTTGATGAGGCCGCATCTACCGAAATTCCGGCCTAACCAACCACCCGCTTCAGTGACATAGAAGGAGAAGTATAAAACTGCTTAGAAAAAGTGGGTAACGTTTTTGAGTACTTGGTACTCTACTACGGGAAGGTATACAACGCCATACCATAGTATATTTCTCTATGGCCGTCCCGTGGGCCCCACGCTTGATGAGAACGTGCTGTCTTGGTGTGTACAGAAAAGGTAATGAACGATTTAGAGTACTTGGTACTCTACTATGGGAGAGCACTAGGTCGTCCCTTGAACCTCACATCATCAGCTCGTTGTGCAGGGGGAGGGGGGAGATGAACATCAAGAGAGAAGGCAAGGAGGTTAACCAGGCACATGCCCGGTTTGCTACCCTACGCTGGGGGAATGGGAAGGGGGCATAAAGATAAGAGAAAGAGGAAAGAACAGAGAAAGAGAAAAAAAAAGAGGATTGTCAGTCAAAGGCCGGCACGTATGCAGTGGTGGCACTACACAAAAGTTAAAGGTGGTCACGTAGGCCTGTAGTCCTCAAAAACCACAAGACAGATTTGGCTGCTTTTTGAGCCGACGGAAGGCGAGGATGGTGTTCCAGTAGCATCTGCATAGAGAGTGGCCGATCGTCATTGTCGCAATGCATCCGAAAGCTTCCGTTTTTCAGAGGCAAATCGAGGGCAATGGCATATCAGTTGGTCGATGTCTTCTTTGGTGCAGCAGACGTCGCATTCCGCTTTGTCGGTCAATCCGATGAGGTTTGTATATGCTTTTGTGAAAGAAACCCCCAACCAAAAGCGAAAAATAAGCCAAGCTTCACGTCGACGAAGCGCGGATGGAGGTTAAAGTTCCAGTCGAGGGTTTATTTGGTAGAGTCTCGTATGTCTTATGCTTGGGATGTTCCACTCCAGCAGACACAGACCACGTGCCAGGTGACGAAGTTGCTTTGCAGCGTCAGTCCTTGACAAAGTAATCGGAAGGGCGTGCTCTTCTTGGTGCGATGTGCGAGTCGCGTTGTCTGCGGAATCATTGCCACTGATCCCACAATGGCCAGGAAGCCACTGAAACTTGACTTCGTGGCCTGTTTCTGTGACGCGGTGAAGAAGCTTGACAACCTCGTAAGTTAACTGTTCATGGCAACCTCGTCGAAAGACTGACTGCATGCTCTGTAGGGCCGGTTTCGAGTCGGAAAACACAGCCCATTTACTCGGTCTCTGGGACTTGATGTACTCTAGGGCGCCACGCAAAGCCGCAAGCTCTGCCGCTGTAGACGTAGTGACGTGTGACAGCTTGATTCGCAGAGTGATTCCTCTAGCTGGAATCACCACCGCACCGCCAGAACCAGACGCTGTGGTTGAAACATCGGTGTATACGTGGTTAATGTACATTTCGTGCAGAAGGTGCAAGCTCAATTGCTTCAGGGCTGATCAAGGCAAATTTGATTTTTTTGTATTCCTGTAATTAAAACACGTGCTTGCGGAAGGGACAGGCACCACAGAGGATACACCAGTTTCTCAGCAGGCGTAAAACCTGACGTAAACGACGCACGATGTCCACAGACAATTGCACTAAACTTAGAGCAAGGCCTCTCAGTAGCGACAGTTGCCAAGTGATGGGAAGGATTCCTAGCATGTTGCCTGAGGTACGTGCGCATCTTTTCAATAGTGATGTGCATCATGATCGAGTAGTCCTGTGCAGTGGCAATTGTTTCAGCTGTCGATGCGCAGCGGGGTAAACCAAGGCATATCCTAAGCGCCTGGGCTTGAATATTTTGGATTGTGCCCAGGTTCGTTTTGCACGTGTAAGATATAACAGGTAGGCTGTACCGCAGGAATCCAATAAATAATTCTTTGTACAGCTGTAACATAGACTCGACAGACATTCCCCAACTTTTCCCAGCAAGAAACCTGAACAAGTGACGAATGGCGGTCAGCCGCTTTGTCACGCAGCTTACGTGTGGGGTCCAAGACAGGTTTCGGTCGATTACGACTCCCAAGAACCTGTGACTCCGGCTGCATGACACCAACTGCTGGTTAATCGATATTCCGTAAGCTTACATTAGTTTTCTGGTGAAAGCCACGACTGCACACTTTCCACTTGCGATTTCGAGCCCTTGTTTGCGTAGGTGGTGCGATGTCACTGATGCAGCCTTCTCAAGTCGAGCACGAAGTTGAAGCCGAGTCACACCTGATGTCCCCACACAGATGTCATCAGCATAAATGTAAAGTCGTACACTGCTTGGTTGCTTGCCATCTAGTCCATTGAGTGTTAGGTTGAAAAGCGTCGGGCTTAGCACTCCACCTTGCGGGATTCCTCAACTACAGTAATACTCGGGTGTCGGGCCATTCCCTGTCTGGACGTGAAATGATCTATTCTGTAGGTAGCTGTGAACCCACGTATATATCTTGCCACCGAGTCCCACTCATTCCAGTGCGCTGAGAATGGCTTCGTGAATGACATTGTCGTATGCCCCTTTAACGTCAAGAAATAGAGCAGCAGATAACCGTTTGCAGGCCTTCTGGTGCTCTATATATGTCACCAAGTCAACTACATTGTCAATTGCTGAGCGGCCTCGTCTGAACCCGGACATGGCATCTGGATATATTTCGTAGAACTCTAAGTACCATTCCAGACGCGCTAAAATCATCCTTTTCATAACTTTTCCCACACAGCTCGCGAGGGCAATCGGGCGGTAAGAGCAAATGTCCAAGGTTGACTTGCCGGCTTTGAGAAGTGGAATCAGGCGACTTGACTTCCATTCCTGTGGAACCATGCCAGCTTGCCAGGAGTCCTTATACAGCTGCAAGAGTGCCTTCCGAGCTTGATCTCCTAGGTGACACAGAGTGCGGTAAGTGATGCCGTCAGGTCCTGGCGCTGAAGAAAGAACGTCTACACAAAGCAAGCGCAGCATTTAGTTCGTCCATTGAAAACGAAATGTTCGGGGATCACGTGAGGATACAGAAAAGTCGGGCGTCTTCGTCCCAGTTGAATTTGCCCCGCAGGCAATCCTTCGACAGAAAGAGTTTGCGACATCAATCTCTTCACAGCGTGAGTGAAATTCCAGAGATTTTAATGGGTAGCGCGGAGTAATGGTTGTACGAAGACCCCGGACAGTTCTCCAGATTAGTGACAGAGGCTTTCTGGGATCCAAAGACGCGCAAAAGATCCCCATTGTTGCTTGTCCAACTTGTTCATGTGACGCTGTATTTTCTTTTGTGTGCGTCTGGCCACTCTCTGATCAAGTGACTTCGTGCGTCTATAGCGTCGTTCGGCATGATGACGAATCGCTCAGAGTTTCTCGAGATCAATTTCCACATCAGTGTGAGACAAGGAGGTTTTAAAAAAATCCTCCTTGGTGTGAGATGAGCTCACCTAAAGCGAATGCGTGGTTGACTGTAGGGCACTCTTTATGTCGTCCTCTTGGTTGAAGGGTGAGCCGCCAACATAGTCTTCCATGATTAACCTGTATTTTTGCCAATCGGTGCACTGGACGGCTTTGGAGGACTTGAGTCTAGGAAAGCCGTCAATCTTCAGGTATTTTGAGATATGGTCACTACCCCTTGTTTCAAATACGAAAACCAGTGCACTCTGCTGGCGAACGAGCGTGAGGTGAAAGTGAGGTCAAGGCAACTGCTATAGGCTGATCCGTAGGGCTGCCGTCATTCACGAGGATAGGTTCACAGTCAGAAGCGAAAGACACTAACTCTCTACCTCTAGTGTTGACCCTGGAGGTTCCTCATAAGTAGTGGTTGGCATTGAAGTCACCAATTATCACCCATGGCTGGAGGGTTGAATTCAAAATTTCGCGCAAGCGCTCACGCTCTAGACGACTTGATGGAGGTAAGTAGGCTCCGATGATTGTGAATGTGGTCTTCTTGTTTTTTACTGTTAGGCAAACGTACTGGTTTTCTTCGTCCGGGGGTACAGGGTGATGAACATAAGTTAAGTCGCGTTGTATGAACACAGCGACCTTGCTGCGCCCTCCGTGGGTAGAAGACATAAAGCACTCATATCCAGACAGTATCATGTGAGCTGACAGGTTCAGTTCACAAATCAGAATTATGGAGAAATGGTTCGTGAATACATATTGCGGAACTCGGACATACGCGCCCTAAGTCTTCTGGCGTTCCACTGAAAGACAGATGCGTTCTTGACCTCCTCTCGAAAGGATAACACGTTGCGGGCCATCGTTTTACCTTGGAGCTGCAAGCTCCGGACTCAAAGTCTCCAGCACCTGGAGTGCGCTCTGCGCTGACGGGGCGTTCATGTTGCTTAGGAGCATACGCATTGCGCTCATAAGGTTCGGCAACACGTTAATGACCTGGCGATCCTCAGTTCTCTTTTCATCAGTGGTTAGTGATGGCATCGAGGTTGGCGGGATTCGATGCACCTCTGAAACAGGCTGTGTTCTTGTAAGTGATGGCCACTCTTCCCGAGGTGGGAGTCTTGACCCTGATTCTGTTTTCGGTGTATCCGTCTTCGCAGAGTTTGATGATGGGGGGCCAGTTTTTCTTGCTTGAGATGACGTGTCTCTATAGGCATATGTCATGTTTCGTGATGATCATCTGTGGTGACGCCGACGTCACCTGACAGTAGCAGTGGCTTCTCTGTGCGTTGAATTGTCGTGCACCTTGCGTTTCAGCACCGTGCGTTCATTTCGCACTCGCGGGCAATCTTTGGACGACGCTTCATGAGCGCCGTGGCAATTGGAGCATTTGAACGCAGTTGCGTGGCAGGGGGTGTCTTTTGAATGAGGTTCGGCACACCGCGGGCGCACGACATTGCTGGTACATACTCCTTTTAGACGTTTTATCTTGACACATCTGAAGCATTAGAGGGGCTTCGGTATGTATGGACGGACCTGGTGGCGAACGTGGCCAACTTTGACGTGTGTGGGAAGACTGTTTCCCTCAAAAAATATCTTCAGGCAACGTGACTGACCAAGCCTTGCGATGTGCTTGATGAAAATATCGTGTGTACTTGGCTTTATAAAGATTGGAAAATCGTTAGCGAGAATGTAAATGTCCACGTAATAAATGACGCCAAGACTGCCCTTACAGTCAGTGGGAACCACTGATTTAACTGTGACTGTCGATTTCCGAGATGTTCTGTAGGCTTTGAAGCGCACTACGGTGTAGAACATCAACGGCCAGAGCATTCTTCCAGGATTTGATCCTGACGTCTTTAATCTCATTTGGAGCGAGTCCTTCGAGGTATGCAGAGAGGACTTGCCTGTTAAGCCGCCGTAGGTTTGCTGAAGGGTCCACACCCATGAAGAGTATAGTGTGCGACCAACGCTGCGCGGTAGCCTGCACGGTGGATATACTCGTCGTCGACGATGTTCGTAGCAGTCTCCTTTTTGCAGTGCGGCTCATGACGACTGTGTAGTCATTTTCCGATGACTCGAAGCCGTCGGAGTAGAGCTCCGTTGCCTCGCTGTCTGTGCCCATTGAGGTGGTCCCACGTTTCCTAGCCGCTGCCAGACGTAGCGGTTGTCCGCCTCGAAAATCCTGAGAGGCTTCTTCATCCATTCTCACAAGGAGGGGGCGGTGTAGCTCCCAGGATTTGCAGAAAAACAATTAGAAAATTTGAGACAAGGGCACAAGCGTTCTAGGAAATAAACACTTCGTCGTCGTCCTCCAGGCCGCAGTGCATGTGTTTAAAAAAGGAAGGAGCAGATATAAGACCAAACCGTCTCTATATATTTACAAAAAATGTTTAACGATTTCGAGTACTGCGTACTCAACTATAAGAGAGCAGTGCGCGGTCACTTGCTAAAACCAAGGACGTTACGCCCAGCGATCTCTTTGCGTTTAGAACAAATTATTAACGATTTAGGGTGTTATTGGCACTCTATAGCATATAGTGTGCTTAAAAAAAGTGGGTAACGATTTTACAAGGTTCTCTACTATGGCAGAAAACTATGGTAGAGAACCTATTTTTAGAGCACAAGGTTCTCTACTGGTTTAAAACCGTCCCATGGTTCTCAATGTCCGAGTAAGGAGACAGTCACTTTCCCTCTTTCTGTGTTTCGAAAAAAATGTTTAACAATTTTGAGTACTTCATACTCAACTGTGGGAGAGCAGTGAGCTGTCCTTGGTAAAACAGATGTGTGTAGAAAAAGTGGGTAACGATTTAGAGTACTACGTACTCTACTATGGGAGAGCTTAAAGCCGTCCCGTGAGCGCGAACCACTGTTTGTTTGACCGTTGTGTTTAGAGGGGGGGTAAGTAAAAGGGGGTAACGATTTAGAGTACAGGGTACTCTACTATGGAAGAGCTTAAAGCCGTCCCGTGAGCTTAAAAACAACTGAACACCAACGCTTAAATTACATGAAATTTGAACAAAACAAATATTCCTAAGCGACCCACTCAATACTTGCCAGCATACCTCACCTCGAAATGTCTTCGCACTTTCACTATAGTTTCACTTAAAGTTTTGTCAGCACATAGAACTTGGGGTGACATCATATGGATCATCAATCACGAGCCTGAAGATTCTTCAGTTGGGCTTGATGTCCTTTAAGCAAATGCCACCAAATACGAAGTATGAACTGCACACTTTTTTAAAAAGAAAGCGAGCAAAAAATCTATATACAGCTACAAAAGGAGGCGTTTTGATAGATAGCAGCCCGCAAGAAACAGCGGGGTAGTAGTACTACTACAGTGTCTGGAAAAATATTTTTCTAGACCACTGTATACACGTATTAAATGCGAAGCATTTCTTAGCGAACTTCGGCGACTTTGAGCGTATCTATCTATCTATCTATCTATCTATCTATCTATCTATCTATCTATCTATCTATCTATCTATCTATCTATCTATCTATCTATCTATCTATCCGCCTACAACATTTAGCTCTCCTGGCCGTTCAGATAATGGTATCGATACCAAACTTGGTATGGCATAACATGACTGTAAGAAGAACATAATTGACTGATCATAAAAAGAAAATTTTGGCATGTGTCATGTATCTAATGATTTACTCGTCAGGGTCCTGCAGCTCTTGCGGTGGTTTTGTTCATATGGCATGTTGGAAAACTGGTGAAGTATGACATGATTGCATGGCGAACACAAGCGACAGACCCTAACATGAAAATCATAATATGCGTGTCATATAACAACATGATTTAATGCCACGCTCATGAAGCGCTCGCGGGCCCTTCACCAGTGTCACAAATGCCGGATTTGGTATTACGGTACGTGAATGCACGATGAAGGTATGTGACTGGTGCAAACATAGTAATCATGAGTTTCGTGTCATGTAACAACATGACCCCATGTTACGCTCATGATGCACCAGCGGCCGTTTCGCTAGCTTCAAATTTGGTATTACGGGATGTGAATGGATGATGAAGGTATGATACTGGTGCAAACATGATAAACATGAGATGCGTGTCATCTAACAACATGACTACATGATACGCTCATGATGCGCTCGTGGCCGTTTCGCTAACTTCACATGCACCAAACTCGGTATTACAGGACGCGAATGGACAACATAGGTAAACTACACATCAAAACATGATAATCATGACATGCGTTTCATGCAACAACATGGTTACATGCCACACTCATGATGCGCTCGCGGCCGTTTCACTAGCTACACACAAGCCAAATTTGGTATTACGTGTCGTCAATGAATGACGAACGTATGTCATTAGTGCAAACATGATAATCATGAGATGTGTGTCATGTAAGACCATGACTACATGCCACAGTCAAGGCACCGAGACATTTCGACGGTACGCGGTGCGCACGCCCGCCGGCGTTCATTTAGTCGCGTCACGTCGGCGTAGCCATGGCAGGCGCCGGTCCTGCCATATACTCGCAGGCGCGTGCTGCGCTGCGTTGCTTTGACGCATGCACATTTCAGCGCGAGCGACGTCCCTCCGTCACGAAAAGAGCGAGACGCAGTGTTGTATGGGTAACGCATCGGCGCGAAATGCAGCATGTCGCATTTCGCGCCTGTTTCCGTCGGGCCGCTTTGACGGACTGTGGCCGCGTCTGGCGTCAGACTTAAAGAGTGCTCGCGTTTTGCTATTGTAGCGTCGCTATGCCCATCAGAGTGCACGCGCGTCAACGCTACATTGGAGTATATTGGGCCCTTCCTGGTGCGCTCGCGGCTGTTTGCTAGCTCCGCATATACCAAATTTGGTGTTCCGTGACGTCAATGGATGGCAATATGTACGACTGGTGCAAAGATAATCCTGACACGCGTGTCATGCAAGACATGGCAACATAAAACGCTCATAGCGTGCTCGCGGCAGTTTCGCCAGTTCCACATGTACTAATTTGGTATCACGTGACGTGAATAGATGACGAAGGTGAACGACACATCCAAACATGGTAATCACGACACGGATGTCATGTATGGCATCGTTTACCTCCGTCTCGTAACGTCGCGCTGATTTTAAAGTAACCTATCACCCTTTCTCATTAGTGCTTCGCATATCATCGATTCCCACGGTACGCATCATCTGCAGGTATGTGCCACAGGGGATGCGAGATGCGAGATGGTGGTACTTGGAGTGTTCACTAAAAGGGTGCACGGATGGATGGACAGGCAGACTAGGAGACGTATGGACAGATGGACGCACGAACGGATGTACATACGGCCGGACAGATGGACACAAGGATGGATGGACGCGCGGATGGTCGCGCAGACGGACGGAAGCAAGAACGAACAAACGGACGGACGGAAGCATGGACGGGCTGACGGATGCCTCGCCCCACTCATCATCATTCACTCCGTGTATATGATCTGATTTTTTGTTTTCCGATTCGCTCGCATCTTCTTGGTGCAATCATTTGACAGTCAATCTAGTGCCTCACGCCGCAGCACGTGGTGAGACTTGTCGGTGTTTTCACCACCACACAGATAATTAAATCATTGAGAAGTCACTGGAGCACATATACACACCTGGTTAGACCCGTATGAATATGGCTAAGTCTGGGCAGTGTGCAGTATGGTTCCTTAATGAAGATGAGCACAGAACCTGTATGTCTCTCAGATGTCACATTATGGCCCCTCACTTTGATTTCTGAAAGGGTATACGTCCCGTATGTGGCCAATTTGAGATCATCATGTACGTACCCGATATGTAACCATCTTGTATGTCTCCCATCCATCGCAATTTGGCCAGTGCGCTTATGTCTCATTAAGAGTCCGTCTTGTATATGTCCTATAAGTAGCCACTCTTTATGCATACCAGAAATTATTTAGGCCATTGCATTGCCAGTATGGTGCATCATCATTATAACTGCTATAATTTGGATGTACGTGCACATGCAGACCAAACTCTCCAAATTACTTATTGATTATTATCTTCACTGTAGTTTAGAGCATTTTATTGACAATATTCAAACGGGCCAAGTACGTCTGTCGGTGGCTGAAAAAAAAATAAGACTAACATTCAGCCTTAACGTCAAAAAGCTCGAGCACATCATTAAGCTTTTCATAGTTGTAACTTGTTCAGCATGGTTTTTGATAATGAAGAACACACTCGTGACCGAGAAAAAACTATACAAACAAATATTTCTATAGCTATAAACGTTTCACGACAGTAATTCATGACACTTTTCAAGGCATTCTAAACGCTATAGGCTACACACATCAGATTTGCACACCCAAATAAGCTATCTAACGTACCTTGTGAACTGCATCAAAGTAGTTTTTTGAGCTTCATGGGTTTAGTCCAAAGGTATGCAGCCTCCCATAGGAAATCAAGGCATAATCATAATTATACAACAAACTAAGAAGAAATTCAGATTGATAGTAAAGAACATTGCATTAAATTACGAATGTGACAAAGAGAACAGCAGCGCACAACTGGAGATACCAGGTTGAAATCAAACTGCTATACTTCGCATGCACCATTTTTAGGAGATCAAACATAACAGCAGTGCGCAACTGGAGATACCAGGTTGGCACTGCTGCCACACTTCGCATGCACCATTTTCAGGAAAACAAACAGAACAGCAGTGCACAGCTGTAGATGCTAGGATGGCATCACATGCACCTCTTTTAGGAGATGAAACACAACAGCGGTGCACAACTGGGAATGCCAGAATGGCAACAAACTGCCATACTTCGCATGCATCACTTTAAAGAAAACAAACAGAACAGTAGTGCTGAACTGGAGATGCGAGAATGGCCCCAAACATCCATACTTCGCATGCACTGTTTCAAGGAAAACAAACAGAAGAACAGTGCACGACTGGAGGTGCCAGGATGGCTCCGAACTGTCATACATAGCATGCACCATTTTAAGGAAAACAAACAAAACAGCAGTGCACCACTGGAGATGCCAGAATGGCAACAAACAGCGATACTTTGCATGCACCATTTTTAAGAGATCAAACGTAACAGCAGTGCGCATCTAGAGACACCAGGTTGGCATCAAACTGTCATACTTCGCATGCACCATTTTAAGGAAAACAAACAGAACAGCAGTGCACAACTGGAGTTGCCAGGATGGCACCAAACAGCCATACTTCGCATGCATGATTCGAAGGGGAAGCTTATAACGCCTTTACTAGCAATTAGTTACTATCCGGCCGTGACGACCTCATTTTCAATATATAGGAAGAACTTCTTGAGGCCCATTGGGCGCACTCTACACATTCTCTTCCTGGTGGCCGAAATTTCAGGAGCCGCACACTAAACACATCATGGTTTCAAGAGATTAAACCTCCTTGGTTAAACCCAACAGAATGTTGCTGTTGTGGTTGTTGTTGGTGTACTGCAGCCCACTGTGGGTTACAATGCAGCTTCCTTGGTTACGAGAATCTCGGAAAGCGACGACATCCAGAGGAATGGCAGCGTCAGCTGTCGTTTTATAACTGCTCAGCCATCGTTTCATTAGAAATGACCCTGGATCACACTTTAACACTGCCAGATTATTATCATTGTCATCATTTTACTGCCGACGGAATCGCACTGAGCTGTAATTTTTTTACAAGCTGGTTCACGCTATGATATCCTGCCCTTTACTCCTCAGTTGCATAGATTCTCAAATTCTGCGTACGTAAACCAGAGAGAATGACCATATCATGTACGTGCCAGCTTCGTCCAACACTCTACCGTTCACAGAAATACAAAGCGTGAGGACGCTTATTCGAGCAGAGAAGTCGCAACGAGGTTGCAACAAAAAAATGGCCGTACGGCAAGTTTGGCAAAGGCGGCACAGGCTCTCGCGCAAGCAGAGCACGGGGCTTTTCCTTATCTTCCGAAGGAGCAGACGCATTGGTGCGTATGCTCCACTACAATACCCCCGGGGTGAAGGGTAGCCATCCTGGCCACTCAGGGAGTAGGCACAATGAGGGGGTCATAGTAGGGCTTGAGACGGTCGACGTGTACGGTCTCGCGTCCTCGATGGCGCAAATCTGGTGATTGTGTTAGTGGATCGATGTAATTCACCGGGAGGTCGCGTCAATGACACAATACGGACCATGGCACCGGGCCAGAAGTTTAGAAGACAGGCCAGGAACTAGCTAGCTAGCTAGCTAGCCAGTCAGCCAGCCCCCTTCGACTTTTAGCTCTCCTGCCCATTTTCGTAATGGTATCGATACCGAACTTGGTATGGCATAACATGACTGTATGAAGAACATATTTGAGTAGTCATAACATGAAAATCATGACATGTATGTCATGAATGTCATGACTTACACTTAACGGTCCTGCTGCTCTTGTGGTGGTTTCGTTCACATGGCATGTTGCAAAACCCGTATGGTATGACATGATTGCATGGCGAACACATGCGATAGGCTAACATAAAAATCATCAGATGCGTGTCATGTAACAACATGACTACATGCCACGCTCATGATGCCCTCGCAACCGTTTCGCTAGCGTCACATATACCAAATTTGGTATTACGGTACGTGAATGGATGACGAAGGTATGTGACTGGTGCAAACATGATAGTCATGAGATGCATGTCATGTAACAACATGACTACATGCTACGCTCATGAAGCGCTCGCGGCCGTTTCACCAGCTGCATAAGTACCAAACTCGGTATTACGCGACGAGAATACACGACATAGGTAAGTGACACATCCATACATGACAATCATGACATGCGCGTCATGTAACAACATGACTGCATGCCACACTCATGATGCACTCGCGGCCGTTTCACTAGCTTCACATGTGCCGAATTTGGTATTACGTGACCTCAATAGATGACAGAGGTATGTGACCGGTGCAAACATGATGATCATGAGATGCGTGTCATATAAGAACAGGACTACATGCTACAGTCAAGGCGTCAATACATTTTGACATGACGTGGCACGCGTGCTCGCTGTCGTTCATTTCGTCGCGTCACGCCCGCGTTGCCACGCCAAGCGCCGGTCCTGCCATATACTCGCAGGCGCGCGCCGCACTGCGTCGCTTTGACGCATGCGCGTTTCAACGCGTCTGGCGTCCCTCCGTCAAGAAAAGAGGGAGACGCAGTGTTATATGGGTAACGCATTGGCGCGAAATGCAGCATGTCGAAGTTCACACGGGTTGCCGTCGAGCCCCGCCGACGGACGCTGGTCGCACCGGTCGCACATGGCGTCAGACTATAGAGTGCCCGCGTTTTGCTAACGTAGCGTCACTGTGCCTGCAGCGTACGCGCGTCAACGCTACATTGGAGCATGTTGGTCCATTCATGATGCGCTCGTGGCCGTTTTGCTAGCTCCACATTTACGAAATTTAGTGTTACATGACGCCAATGGATGACGAAATATATGACTGCTGCAAACATGATAATCCTGACACACGTGTCATGTAAGAAGATGACAACATACCACGCTCATAGCATGCTCGCGGCTGTTGCGCTAGCTCCACGTCTACTAAATTTGGTATCATGTGACGTGAATGGATGACGAAGGTAAACGACACATCAAAACATAATAATCATCACACGGAAGTCATGTACGACGTCATTTATCTCCATCTCGTAACATTGTGTTGATTTTAAAGTGATTGTGTTGATTTTAAACCTTTCTCTTTCGTGCTTCGCATATCATCGATTCCCTCTGTACGTGGGATCTGCCAATATTTTTTTCTAAACACAACGAGGACCAATTTTCGCATTTGATGCGGGACCCAATATTTCGCCCTAATAGATGTCTGTACGGCAAACTGTTTCATCTTGTATTTGTTTCTTTTTTTCCTGTCTCATTTTCTTTCCCCTTCTCATTATTCATGGGGATGGACTTTTAAAACATATCTAGAACCCTTACGTATACTACAAAAGCGGGCACTTCGAATAATAAACAATGCTAGATATGATCAACACTGCGCGCCATTGTTTCGTAATATGGAAATCATACCATTCGATAATTTACGACAGCAAAAAATTGCACTTACCGTCTATAATGTCATTTCTTATAACCTGCCCTTTCATATATCACTATTTTCATCCTCTTGCCGCCTTACCAGACGTGCCACATTACATAATTTCAATCTTCCGCCTACTGACAATGTTTATGGCAAACGATTGCTACAATTTGCTGGAGTAAAGGTCTGGAATGATATACCATACCAAATAAAAGAAAGCAAAAGTTTTGCCTGTGCTCTTAAAAAATACTTTCTGCAGAAAAATGAACAGGTACACTAACACAAACCTCGTTGTAATCTCCACTTCGTTATGTATAGATTATATGTCTAACAAAATCATACTTGACATGGTATACGTACCTTTATGTATTCGATGTATTGTATACATGCAATCCGTTGTTTGCATGGAACAATGCTGCAAGATACTGCAAATGACTTATCACAAATATGTTTCCTTCTTATATTTTGTTTCGATTTTTTTCTTGTATGATTGAAGTGTACCTATAAAATATCTGCTTTGTAAACACAATCTGTTCCTTTAAATGCATATTTATTTAGACCCCCTACTAGCCAGTGGCTATGGGTCTAACCAGTGTTGTGTACTTTGATGTAATAAGAGAACTTGAAATAAAATGAATGAATGAATGAATTATGAACACAGCCACAAGTGGCCGGACAGTGGCCCACGCAATGATGGTGCCCCGACGATAGCACGGTAGGAGACGTCACGAGGATGATGATGGGGGTGGTGACGATAACGTTCATAAAGCTGCTATGATGGCACTGATGATTGAACATTGCAAAGAAGACCGCGCATTATGACGCCAAAGATACCACGGGTCATCCTGCAAAGGGAAAAGTCAACCTTTTCTTTTTGCAAAATTTTCCATCAGTAATTTTGTGATCATCATAATGAATGTCAAGAGCATGCACTTGAGTAAATTGCTCCTAAAATATACTTGCTCAATAAACAAAGAAATCATGAGCGCTTCCTCTGCTGGGATAAAGGGGGCCAGCGAAAATTGGCGCGTGCGTGAATGACCTCCTTCTCTCTCTCATTCTTCCTTTTTTATACATTCGTTTTCTTCATTTCTTTCTTTCTTTCTTTGTTTCTTTTCTGCTTTCCGAATTTTTTCCTCATTTCTTTCTTTGTAAGTGCGCAATGCTCCTTCCTTTTGTCTTCGACGATACTTTGCGAGTTAAGGCCAGCTACAATTAATACGCCTCAGATATCGGCGAAAAAATTCACGATGGAGCAGTGGGAGACCTTGCTCGCCAGCGAGGAAAAGGCGGCCCAAGTGGCACTCCTGGACCAGGCGCGGCGGGCTGCTGAGGCCAGTGGAACCCTGGACTAGGAGCCCCACCCATCTGTTTCTAACCCTTATTTCATTTTTTTTTCTCTGTAATGAACGTTTTTCTATCCATCCATCGTCGATACCGGGGGTCGGGCCTACATCCTCGCGCTCAGCAGCGGAGCACTCCATTTGCTGCAGGCAAGAAATATAGCCATGCTTTCATATACAGGCAACAATGAAACGCAGAAGCTTAATATGACCAGTGACTTCAATAAAATAACAGGTTGTCATATCAGAAACAGCTGATCGCCCACCAGCCCACGATGGACAGCGCATCAATAGAAAACTGAGCACACAAACGCGCATGTGAAGCACGTAGCTTAGAGGGCCATATTTCTCTAGACGCGGACTCATCTAATTTTTCGTTTACAACGCCTCCCCACCACGAAATCTTCAAAAATTAGCTGTGTGGTGTGCTTTGAAAAGAAGTGGTATATAGATGATGCCATGCAGGGGAGTATCTCCTACACTCTTAAAAAAAGTTAGTAAAAAGGTAGCAACTGCAAGCAAATATGTAGTAACTGGAGTGGTTACTACCTTTCTTGAGCAGTTACTACCTTTTTCTACCTGTTTACTACCTATATTAGTAAACAGTTACTAGCCGCCGCCGTTACCAACTTTTTGCAACCTGTTTGCTACCTACGTTAGTAAACATTTAGTAACTGGATCGAAAGAAGGCAGTAACTGCTGCCTTTACTACCTTCCTTGCCCATTTTGTACCTTTTTGCTACCAGGCCGTTTACTACCTAATCCAAAATAGTGTGTGATTCCGATTCTGAATATTCATGAGAGGAATCATCTCGATGTATCATCATTAAAAGAAGAAATGACGCAGAAAATATCTATCGATCATGAAAACACATTTTATTTTAAATTACACAACCGAGATATGTAAACGTCATTCTGATATTGTCGAAACGGAGAAGTAGAAGTTGAAAAACCATAAGCAAATGCTACACGCGTTTTAATAGACAATTACAAGAAACTTAGCGAATTGCAGCAAACTAACAAGGCCGGTAGTTCGAAATAACCAGACGGTCACAATTAGCCCTGAGGACGGTCACAAATAATCCACTTCAGCGTGTCTCCAAATATTATCATTGTTTTTGCGCGTAAAATCCCAAGAACAATTATTACCTTTTCACCGCTGATATACTAGCCCTTTGAAAGATTGAAATGCACTGAGAAAGAGTTCGGTACTTTGTTTTGGCCACTGTACATGACTTTTTGTGACCCTTTTATAATGAATAGATATGACATATCATTTTTTATAGGTAAGGCTGCTTAAAAAGTATTGCGCTACGTCCTCAAACACACCTGACTAGGTGGTAAAATGTACTAGTAGAGATTCACATTTGTTATAATTCATCCTGAAAGGCAAGTGAATTACCTGTGCTAGACATGCACCTGCAGGGCTGTATATACATACCTTACGCTTGTGTCATATTGTACGCGTAACAATGTACAGATTCTGTTTCTGGGCGCCGCTGGTTGGTGCAGACGCAGGGTGGAAAGCTCGTCCCGAGCAGCGACAGCGGCTGACGCCGGCCGCGGTACAGCGTCTCCCCTCGTTCCAAAGGACTATAGGATTATTCTGCCTTCGTTGCCATCAGGTGAAGCGATGCGTCGAGCAGTAGCTCTACACTGCGACGTCAGCGGCCGACCGTATCGCATCGACGACTTCAGGAAACCTCTCAAAGACTTAGGCGTCATACAGCAAGTAAGTGGCATCGGAGCATATATATCAGATGTTGCACGTGTGGTTATTGAACATGAAGACCGACCAAGCAAAGAAAGCGCTGACAGAGGCAGGAGTTCTCTATGTTAAAGACCGGGTATGTGTCGTCATTAACCCGACGCGGCAAGAGGTTCATTGATGATTGATTTGTGGGGTTTAAGGTCCCAAAACCACCATATGATTATGAGAGACGCCGTAGTGGAGGGCTCCAAAAATTTTGACCACCTGGGGTTCTTCAACGTGCACCCAAATCTGAGTACACGGGCCTACAACGTTTTCGCCTCCATCGGAAATGCAGCCGCCCCAGCCGGGATTTGATCCCGCGACCTGCGGGTCAGCAGCCGAGTACCTTAGCCACTAGGCCACCACGGCGGGGCGCGGGAAGAGGTTAAGATGAAATTGGAGTGGCTAGCGTTCGATGTTACAAAAGACGCTATTCGACGCGCCTTCTATGAATACGGCGACGTCAAGGAGGTGACCGATGACCGACGGAGAGTCGAGAATTTTGAAGGAGTTCAATCGACAACTCGTGTAATACGCATGCAAGTACGAGACGGCGTTTCTGTGGATCAACTGCCCCATCAGGTGCGTATTGGCAGCAGTACGGCACTGGTCGTGGTGCCGGGAAGAGCGCCTTTGTGCTTGCGGTGCCGAAGCACGGGGAATATGCGACGCGATTGTAAAGTCCCAAGCTGCAGCGAATGCCACTCTTTCGGTCATGAGCAGGACGAGTGCAACTGTTCATACGCACGAGCTGCAGGGCGACGACCAGAGACTCAACAGAGTGAACTTCTCATGGATGAGGAGGAATCTGAACAAGCGTCTTTGCCTGCGACACCACAGGAGTAGACGACAACGGAAGACACGCCGGTGCTGAACAAAAGCAAGCAAGTTTCTTCAGCCCTGGACATGAACGCCGGGCGGAAGATGGGAAATCCAGCGGCCCCAACGACGAGTGAACAGACGCGTCCTGCGCCTGCGATGCACGCCGCGTCGCAGCTGCAAGCAACGCGCCCTGAAACGCCGGCGTCCCAGGCCAACGCTGCTTCGACTCCTCTAAACTCGGCTTCACAGCACTCTTTGGCGAACGAAACACACGAAAATGAGGATTGGCCTGGTCACCTGGATACCTTAAGGATGGAATTAGAATCGGCGTCTGCAAAACGCCGTCGCGACTCAGACGACGACGCTCAAGTAGACGAAACGCAAGTAAAGTCTGAAGTGCAGTGGAAGGTGGTCAGTGGAGACAAGAAACGAAATGCTGCCCGACAACGGTCGTCGTCGTGACGATGGCCGCTCAAACTAAAGGTGAACAACATGGATCCACCCTGAACGACTAGAACCTATTAAGTGAACGTGCAGCGCTCTCAGCTTGGACCCGCTCAGCATTCACGGCGCTGAGCGGGCTCGTGAAAGCAGCGACGCTCAATGTACGAGGACTGGCTTCCAGAAAGAAACAGACTCAGCTCTACAGACTAGCCACGGACCAAGACCTGGACATTATTGCAGTTCAGGAAACCAAAGTCGAGAGCGTGGACGCCACCGAGAGCCTACTGCAACGTTTCACCGGACGCTACAACGCCAGCGTCAGTCATGCATGTAGGTCGGCAGGGTGTGTGATCTTTGTGCGGAATAGTTTAGGTGCCAGTGTTCAAAGTGTCACATCTGATTCATCCGGAAGGTTTGTTGTACGTGATTTTGCCTTCTTTTCTCTTAATTGGCGAGTGATTTGTTTACACGTACCTCTTAATGTTGAGGAACGGTGTGCAACATTTGACGAAATTCGTACTTATTGGGAGTGCGATCGCATAGTCATCCTAATGGGAGATTTTAATTGTGCGATCAGTGCCGATGATAAAGCAAGTATATTCAATTTCAACGACTCAAGCACAGTCGCGTTAACGAATCTAATGTCTGACTTAGACCTTGAGGGTGTTGCAGAGTGTATTGGTAAAGCACTAACACTGTATACGCATTTCCAAGGCTCCAGTCATGCGCTCCTAGACAGGGCCTACGTGTCACTGGAATGATTTCCGATTATCAGTGAGTACAATGTCCTCCCTATTTCATTTAGTGATCATTGCTTAGTATCATTTGTAATAGGTAAAAGAAATAGACGTAGACCAGTATTTAACTGGGACACGTGGAAGCTAAATTCTAATCTCTGGGAACATGAAATATTTATGGACAGTGTTCGAGAGGCGTTGGTAAACACAGACAGTGGAGACCAAAAATCAAAAATATGGAGAGAATGATTGATTTGTGGGGTTTAACGTCCCAAAAACCACCATATGATTATGAGAGACACCGTAGTGGAGGGCTTCGGAAATTTTGACCACCTGGGGTTCTTTAACGTGCACCCAAATCTGAGTACACGGGCCTGCAACATTTCCGCCTCCATCGGAAATGCAGCCGCCGCAGCCGGGAATCGAACCCGCGGCCTGCGGGTCAGCAGCCGAGTACCTTAGCCACTAGACCACCACGGCGGGGCAAAAAAAAATATGGAGAGAAGTGGGAACAAAAACTTGAAAGCTATAGAACGCTCATGTGTAATAAAACACGGAAAGACTGAAGAAGAAAGAACCCTACGCTTAAATCTGAAAGATTTGCTAGCAGAGGAAAACAAAACGCCAGGCTTATTCACAAATGATATAAGGTCAGTAAAGTCCAAATTGGAACAAATTGATGAGGAGAAGTATCGTGGCGCGCAAATAAGGGCAAGGGCAGAGAAAATGACCGTAGGAGAGAAACCGACCAAAAGAATGCTTGGTCTCGAAAAACGAAACGCTCAGCGGAATGTTATACATCAGATTGAATACATGGGAAACGTTACAAGTGAACAGAGATATATAGACGACGCTTTCAACGAGTACTACACCACTTTATTTGATAAATGTAAAGTAAATGTAGAAGAATTCAAGAATGAATTTTTAAAATTAATGCCAAAAGTTGAAGACTGCAGGAACGACAGCTTAGAATGTCCTATTTCTGAACCGGAATCGACAAAAGCAATTATTTCCCTCCATTTGGGAAAGTCCCCGGGACCTGATGGGTTAACAACCGCATTTTAAAAGGAATTCAAACATGAACTAGCACCGATCCTAGCAGCGGTTTTTAACGAAGCTTTAGACAAAGATTCTGCCACCTTCTTTTCTGCTATCTCATACTATGTTAATTCCAAAAACTGAGGACGCAGTTAAATTACGTGTAGTGAAATCCTACAAGCCAATCAGTCTATCAAATATCGACTACAAGATTTTGATGAAAGTGTTAGCAAGAAGACTGCCGACAGTTATTAATAACATTGAAGGGGACCCCCAGACATGTGGGATTAAAAGCCGCATTATATTCACAAACATTCACAAGGCACGAAGTGTATTGGAGGGCTGCGATGTCACAAACAATCACATCGCGATGATCCAGATAGGTTTAGAAAAAGCATTTGACCGAGTACCGCACGAAATTCGTTTTCTTTTGTTAGACTATGTTAACGTTGGCAAAGTAATTCGAGATACAGTTCGAATGGCATATACTGGATGTAAAACTCGGCTAATCATCAACAAGGTCTTGGGAAACGAATTAATGTCAGACGTTCTGTACGACAAGGCCTCCCTTTGTCTTCCCTCCTATTTTCAATTTATATAGATTCATTTTGCCAAAAAGTCATGAAAAGCAGTAACATAGTGGGGTACAAACTACAAGAGGCTGAAGTACGGGTACTGGCATACACAGATGATATAGGTGTGTTTTGTAAAGATTATGATAGTATCGCTGAAGCCATAAAAATTGTGAACCTTTATGGTAATGAAAGTGGTAGTTTGGTAAACTGGAGCAAGTGCCTGGGTTACTGGCACGGCGAGTGGCCTGTGACTCCACAATTTGTGGCTGGTATTTCATGGACTACTACTCCGGTACGATACCTAGGTGTGCCATTAGAATATTATTGTGACAGTGAACCGTACTGGCGGCGCCAGGCCGTGGAGCTACGAGAAAAAGCTGAACAACCCAATGGTTTCCAGCTATCAATTTTCGCCAGAGCAACCTTTTGTAACGTATTTTTACTCAGTAAGCTCTGGTATGTCCTCCAGGTATTGCATTGTTCACGTGTGAATCTACAGAAGCTTCATAGATTATTTGCTGTTTTCTTGTGGGGTTCTTCTTGGGAGCGAACAAGTAGAACTAACTTATTCAGACGGGTTCGCTCTGGAGGACTTGGTCTGTGTCATTTGTACCTTCGTCAGTTAGTTAATTGGTTTATGTTTTTTCCGAAATAATCGAGACCCATTCATACGTACTGTTATACAGCTTAGGCTTGGAAGATGGTTGCCAGAATTTGTGGTAGCATCTGGTCACATGAAAGCAAGCATTAGAGGTTTCCTAAAAGAAGTTGTTGATTCGTGTCTCTTTCTAAAAACGCGTTTTTCGTTGGAATACCTCAGTGCGGTTTCGCGTAAAAAGTTATACAAAAATTTAGTAGAAACAGTTCATCCTGTTCTCTTATATAGAACATTATACCGTGTAGGCCAGGCCAAAATGTCTTAAGCCATGTAAAAAAAATGGAGGTATCACCTGGAGCGAAAAATATACCTTATTCTTTAAATTGCACACTGGGACCTTGCCCGTGAAAACATGGATGCAAGAAAAAGGCTTATTCGTTCCTTGGGGTGTTGATTGCCTTCTCTGCAAAAAGCCGGAACCAATCGAACTTGTTTTCCTGGACTGCTGGGATGCAGTCTTTTTCTGGGATGTTCTCCAAAGGACTTTGAAAAAGGATCTGCCTCTCGATGCCTATGGCATCAGATTTCTACCAGTATCAAATGAAGAAGCAATACCTTTCGACCTAGTTATGTTACTGGGCCTGCACGGTATATGGCAATCTAGAATGGTGGTGTGCCATGCTGGTGATAATGCACGCCCGGTTAGGCAATATTTCTTTCAATCTGTCTGTTCGTTCGTGGAATCACAAAAGGTTCAACAAGAGTTGCCCGAATAGCTTCATCAAGTAGAAAGCGTTCTAGAGATGAAGGAATTTTAAAAAGCCTGTTAAGTATGACGCTTTTTACCTGTTTTCTTTGTTTCATGTTTCTCCTTTGTTTGATGTATATTTGTTTGCGAATGTTGTATGTACACAGGCAATAAAGAAAAAAAGCGTCAAAATATAGTGAACTTGCTACGTCTATGTAATTCTTCACGATCATGGCACACCACACTACATTAACCGAAGTTGTGTAGTCATTAAACATTGATTGACCAACATTAGATATGGAGAAATAATATGTCAAAAAGAATGAACAGGGTAGTTAAGTGTGCTACTTTTTTTTCTTGGAACCTTTAAAATTTACTACATGGGTGGTAACAGCTAGGGTAGTAACAGTTACTAAATGCTGGTAGTAACTGTTATAGCCCTCGCCGCTACTAAGTGCGCTTACTACCAGGGTTGTAACATATGTGACAAACCATTACAACCCCACAGTTAGCAAATGCTACTATCTTTTTTTTCTAAGAGTACTTCTGGCCGGCGTTTGTTTGTGAGTGTGTATGCATATTACTGCGGTCAGCAATACAGCCTTTCTTTTTGCATTTTATACATTTACCTTCATACCTCCTCTCGTAAAGTAGGAAAAAGCTTCGCTTGACGAACATTAATGACATCCGGTGTCGCTCCACAAATACGCCCATTTATCACTCGTGAAAAAGACACCGGCTGTCTCTTTTTTATAGAAAGACAAAAAAGTACTACGTCGACGGCAAGCCAGGTGGGAAACGTCCGCGAAATTGAATGTTTTAGTGGGCTTCAGCGTACACAGTGTTCATGTAGGAATCCGGCCTAATCGTCCCGCGCGCTCACGTGAGCCAGCTGTCGCCACGTGGGCGGGACGTTTGAATTCTGTGTTCGTGCGCGTGCACGTTCGAGGGGGTTAGGAGACGTGGTGTGTGTTTGGGATATCCGTTGCACTAGCTTCCCGTCAACCAGCTTTCCTTCCATCACACACGCTATGTTGCGCGTCACGCACAAGGAGAGTGAAAAGTATTCGTAATCACGGCATAATTCGTTGTAACAGATACCAAGCGCTTGCGCTGGGGACAATTGTATAGCATTGCCCCGTGTCCCAGATTAATCCTTGTACACTTTCCCTCGTCCCGCCGCGGTGGTCTAGTGGCTAAGGTACTCGGCTGCTGACCAAGAGGTCGCGGGTTCAAATCCCTGCTGCGGCGGCTGCATTTTCGATGGAGGCGGAAATGTTGTAGGCCCGTGGGCTCAGATTTGGGTGCACGTTAAAGAACCCCAGGTGGTCGAAATTTCCGGAGCCCTCCACTACGGCATCTCTCATAATCATATGGTGGTTTTCGGACGTTAAACCCTACATATCAAACAATCATCAACACTCTCCCTCACCTGTCCAGCTACCTTTTTGTACCTTCTTGCTGCGGCATGAATACTTTCACTCACACCCCCTCACCTTGCATAAACAGACCACCCCCTATTTTCTCTGTTGTCGTATACTACATAGAGGCACTTGAAACACTATTTAATGAAGTGATGAGCACGCTCGAATTATTTCGTTAAATCAACGACTTCGTAAAGTTGGGAAAGGTATTTTTCGGTTCTTAGCAGATGTAACTTCGCGGCACGCGAAAGCTGCAGCTACATCACAGCTGCGCACGTGAAAAGTCCGCGAGAGTGGCCCAGACATATATAGCCTCGGATGTCCACGCGATTCTGACCACGTAGACGTTCACGTTGATCTGTCACAGGCTGATGACAAAAACCAGAACGATAGCACTCATTGCTCCAGCAGGGCAACAAGGGAGAAAGTTGTGAGGAGACGATCCGTGTAATCTGTCGCGTGAACCGCGCGATCACGAGAACATCGATCGCACCTTTCCTGGGGACAACATATAGCACCATCTCCCTTTGCCGAACTGGTAGGTAAGAAAGCTAGCGATTGTTTAGCCCAATGTTTCGCGAGTGGGTGCAGCTTCAGCCTCGTCATAATAAATCTACGGTCGATATACTAAGGTGGCTGCACGTTTTCACTCGACAGCGCTGGAGAGCATTTTAGGGAGAAAAAAAAAAGCTCACTAAGTCAAAATTTGGAAAAAAAATACTGCATTTTTTGGTAATTTATTCAGGAATACCTTCATCGAGTCGCCCTTGCATGCTACAAAAATGTTGAGGCTTACCGTCACAAAACACCTATAATTATGTGAGACACCGTGAAGATTGATTGATTGATTGATATGTGGGGTTTAACGTCCCAAAACCCCTATATGATTATGAGAGACGCCGTAGTGGAGGGCTCCGGAAATTTTGACCACCTGGGGTTCTTTAACGTGCACCCAAATCTGAGCACACGGGCCTACAACATTTCCGCCTCCATCGAAAATGCAGCCGCCGCAGCCGGGATTCGAACCCGCACCCTGCGGGTCAGCAGCCGAGTACCTTAGCCACTAGACCACCGCGGCGGGGCAGACACTGTGAAGAGCTGTGGAAATTGCGACCACCTGAGGTTCTTTAACAAACACATGAACCTGGGCACACAGACTTAAAATCGGGTTCATAGCCATGCTAGTTTGGTTATTCAGATCCTGTGGGACCCTCTGGAGAGTAGAAATTTCTTCGTTAGATTGGGAACTTCGTAAAATTGGGCTTTGTTGGATCGACAAAGCTTATCAGTTTATCTGTATATGCAATAAGCTGAGTTCACATGACGTGCTTAAACAGCGCGACACGCGCACGCAAACAAATACGTTACGTAGACGCCATGTCATGCATGCTGGGATTCTAGGCAGGCAAAGCTACTGCCTCCGGCTGATTTTCTATAAGAATGCACGAGTCTTTTCCTCGTCATTTGCAGGTTGCTGTGTTTTTTTTCTTGTCGCTTGTCTCTCAGTCTCCCCCTTCCCCTCCTGCTCTATCTGTCTAAGTAGTCCTATAGCCCAAGGAGGTAGGAAGGCAATAAATAACACAGTCTCCCCTCTCATTTCCCCCCGATGACTCTTTTGTTCTCTTAGCTCACGGCGCGCGTCCATGTGGCCGCCCGAACGGAGCACAGTTTCATGCCAAATCCTCATTTCCTGCACCGCGCGGTGGCGCCTTCGTCGTTTTCTCCTGGGTTTCGCACGCACGCCACAGGCGGCGCACGCACACACGCGTCGCCCGTTCGTTCACTCCCGCTGGGTTTGTTTAGGTGCCCGTGTTTAGCGCAGGGTATACGAAAGCAGCCCGGCGCGAAGGCTCGCGAAAGTTTCGGGGGTTTCGGTGGTGGCCCCGCCTCCTCGAATCTGAGGGAGCAAAAACTAAAGCGTACTGAACAACACCACACGTGAGCAACGTCGGGGGAAACAAAGCACCCCACCGTGTTTACACGTGTAAGAGCCGCCTTTGTGTAGGATATCCCAGCTGCAGCTTCTCGGGTATACTTTCAGGCCAAAAGCCTTAAATGGCTCACCCAACACGAAAACGGAAAGTCGGCGTCGGCGGCGTCAGCACGAGTTACGAAAAAAAAATCATAACCACGTGACAACGTCCCCATGACGTCATGGTGGCGCGGCGGTCATGGCGTCATTGTGACGTCCCATAACGTGACATCCTCACTTGGTCAAAGATAGCTGATCACGGAGGCAATACACAAGCAGGTAAGGAACAGAGAGCTTGCAACGCTTCCGATCTTAGAGGCAATAAAAAACCGAATTCGGTGTAGAAAGCCTTCTGAGTGTGGTGGGGGAGAATCATTAGATCGACTGAAAAGAAAAGTGAGATTGTCGATTGTCTCGGCCTTCGAGTCGTCCAAAGCCACTGCATAAGGAACCGTGCGACATTTCCTTTTATAATATTTGCCTACAACGAAGGTCATACAGCCTGCTAGTGCACTGTTGAAATGTATACATAACGAGGTCCTTTGTAATGATGTAAGGTTTCAGTAAAAGCAGGAACGACAAGCAACTCGACCACCTTTGCAGTCTTGATTAGTTGTTATGTATGCACTTTGTGACCAACGTTTGAACTACTTTGTATCATTGATGACTTTGGACGATGTCGAACGTCGTCCGTCATAATGCTTAAAGCCTCACTTTCTCGAAATCCCCCCCCCCCCTTTTTCCACTTCGAACCAAAACGCTGCGGGTCTTACGCGAGTAAACATGGTAGGCTGCGAGAACGAAATGTCCGCAAAGTTTGCGTGTCCCAAGCGTGTGTGGGCATAGTTTCTGTGTCTTTTTACACACGCCCTGGTACGCTCTTCATGGAGGCTCTGGACCGGGTGGTAGTCCGGCCGTGGCGCTGCAGTTTGCGGCGCGAGTCGCCAGATCTGCGCCGGCTCGCTGCGGACCCGGTGGCTTCTATCGCATGCAGGGTCGGGCGCGTTTGCGCGTGATGGATGGCTCGCAATTCAATTTGCAACTCCTGGTGCGTGGCTGTCGCCCGTTTGCTGAAGCCTTGTCACGTGACCCTGCCTCATGATCGCGCGCATTTCACTCTCTCTCTTTCCATCTTTTCATGTGTGTTCTTGCTCGAAATCGACGCCCTGAACAAGCAGTGACAAATATATGCTTTGTTGCGGAATAATCGTAGAGGTGGCGACGTAAGACAAATTATCATGTTAACGTAACTAGTACCGAATTTTTCGTTTATATGCAATTTCGATTAATGATGATTGATGTGTGAGGTTTAACGTCCCAAAACCACCATATGATTATGAGAGACGCCGTAGTGGAGGGCTCCGGAGATTTCGACCACCTGGGGTTCTTTAACGTGCACCCAAATCTGAGCACATGGGCCTACAACATTTCCGCCTCCATCGGAAATGCAATCGCCGCAGCCGGGATTCGAACCCGCGACCTGTGGGTCAGCAGCCGGGTACCTTAGCCACTAGACCACCGCGGCGGGGCCAATTTCGATTAACAGAGAACCAAGGTAATAGGGGTATAAGTTAACAATAGAGTGAGCTAGCTGGTGCTGCGTATTTGGCCCTCGTTGAGATGAAAAAGTTGTCCATGCCTGTCAGTGTCTTTTCGGTCTGTCAGCCAAATTATTCGCGCGCAACGATGGTCAACCGGGAGCTGCAGTACTGCGAACCCCAAAAAGCATGGAACTCCAGGCCCTCACGTACTTTTGCACTTCCCTCTAGTGTTGCTTTCTCTCACTTGAAGCAAGTTTATGCATCTACCGCATTACACGGCCTCGCCAGTACGAGCGAAAAACGAATAAAAATATAAGTAAAATACACAATGAGTGGTAGGGTGGGGGCAACCCTGAGCAATCTGTTAGTCACGTGGGTCTTATACCGCGCTTATCGCGCCCTGTTAAACACGGCCACGTCGGCCACCAGTCTTCCCCCGAACGACAGATCCGCCGATTACCGTGCCTCGCTGACCTCCCCACTCCCGCTTTCCTCTCCCTTTCCTCTGCGTCACGTACATTACAATAGGCTCTCGCCGTGTCTCACATGAATGTGTTCTCTCGAGGCTAAACACATTTACATAACTACGTGTCGCGTTAATTGCGTCAATAATTAATGTGCACCGTCGATTGGCTGAACTTGCAAAAGGTTCCACCTCGCCGCGTCCGTTAACCGGCTTACCTGAAGGAGGCAGCGGGTTCGCTTCAAAACGCTGTCAGAATAAACAACGTCGTTTTTCTGGCATGCCAGTGCCCCTGATTTTTGCCTGCATGGATGTCGTAGCCCTCCGCTGTGCATCAGTGGCTAGGGTACTCGGCTGCCGACCTGAAGGTCGCGGGTTCGATTCCAGTCACGACTTCAGTGGAGGCGAAATGGCAGAGGCCTGTGAACTGTGTGGTGTCAGAGCACGTGAAAGAACATTACGTGGTCTAAATTTCCGCAGTCCTTGAATACGGCATCTCTCGTAATTATATCGTGGTTTGGGAGCTTAAAACCACGGCTATTGCTATTTATTATGGGTATTGCAGCCCTGTACTCGGCTTTAGGTATCACACTTCCCATAAGCGATACCCCCTGCCTCCGGGACAACGCCTGCATCCGCCGCTGTTGGGGCTACTTCGATGTCAAAAGGAATGGTAATAACTAAGTGAAATTGCACACCCAGTGGAGATGATTCGAAGAGAGAACCCTTACATTATTCGTTGCATGTTTACAAAGCAGAGACAATGTTGACTGCTCCGACGAAAACACAACATTATCCAAGAAGACAAGAATTAACGAGACCCACAGGAGAGAGACAGACACTCTCCTGTGGTTCACGCCGTTTTTCGTTACTTTGAACTTGTACACACCGGACTAAGTAATCCCTCTAGAACGAAATTCTTGCAAAATCACCATGAATTTAGGTTTCTCCTCCGCCACCTCGGTGGGGTAGTGTAGACATGAAACACGAGAAATCGCCCCGAAACACAATCAGCTATTTTTATCGAGTAGCGTGAATTTATCGTCGACGAAACAGTAATTCCCGATTTCTGAACAGAACTTTGGATATACGAAGTGTCCGATTGTTTGTTGCTGGTGCTCCGTTTGCATTTTTAGTGCTAAATTTCTGAATACGGGGATATCATCATCCATTTACGGTAACTGCTATAACACGTGTATATATACAAAAGTTACTTGAAAATTATTCGATTCATATCGGCCGCTATTGAATATGCACTCAATTTGATCTCCGAAATCAACTACATAAACACCCCTAATTGCGCAATCCTTCAAAACGAGCCCGATACGTAATGGATTAACTTGTCATATTTCCTTGTCGTATTAAAATGAAAAAAAGTCATCATGATAGTGCACTGCCCGTCACAGAGTCGCCATCGTCAAGTTATACTCTCTATCACCAATATTTCCTTTTTTTTTGTTTCCTGGTCTTTAAGTTGTCACGTTCTTATATTTGCACGTCCCGGATGTCTTTAACCTGATACCTTTGGTCCTTGCATGGGTTGTAGTGCAACTCACGCATGACAAGAACGCGGGAACACACAAACCTACGCGATGCTTACAGTGATGCCAGTACAGACTGCTTCACATTCAAGGTAAATTAAGGTAGGCGTACAGACAACAAGAAAACAAAGGAAGAGGTCAAGACAGCTCACTTACAGTGATTCCGAAGAAACTAACTACAACTTCTGTCGCTTATGACCCAGGCACTGTAACAGTTTGCCACACATGGATTCGTTGCGTCATCGGGCAGAGAGCCCTTCGCGAAAACTCTCAACGACGCCATTCAGGGACAATCATCTGATAAATGATTCGCATAACATCGATTTCATAGCACGAGGGTTGCTTCGCCTTAAAACACTGAAGCCCTCCACGAAGGCCAACGCAGACAATGCAGGAGCAGAGAAGTGTTGACACTGTAAATGCTAACATTGCTTCCGCTTTACAGATATAATGAGCAAACATTGGAATATTGTCGTTGTCTTTATCGCAACAAGTAAGCGCCATTCTACTTGTTGATTGGTCCCAAAGTGACGTCGTAATACGCGAATAACCGAAATTGTAGGGGTCTAACGGTGAAAACCACGCTGTGATTATGAGGGACGTTGTGGTGGAGGGCTCCGGAAATTTCGATCACTTCGGCAAAGGAAAGAAAGAAAGGAAGAAAGAAGAAAAGAAAGAAGGAAAGAAAGATGGAAAGAAAGAAGGAAAGAAAGAAGGAAAGAAAGAAGGAAAGAAATATGAAGAAAGGAGGAAAGAAAGAAAGAAAAGCCTATGTTAAGTCACTCGAGCCTCGAAAAAAAGTCATTCTAAGAAAAAGAACAAGTAAAATATTATAAATGTAAACATAATGTACACAAATTTCCTTCTCGCGGCGAAGCGTATAAATGCGAAATCGACATCGGCACTGAATAGTCGGACTTACAATAACCCCTCCTGCTGGGGCTGGTATTGTATGGAGCCGTACGTCACACGGAAAGATTGACACGAGAGAGAGAAAGAAAGAGAGAGGAAGAGCGGTAGCGAGACCAGTCACGCGGTGAAGAAGCTGACAAGCGCAATCATGCTTCTAAGTACGCCAAACCCACCGCAACTATGCGATCACCGCCTATGCACCCCCGGACAACAGGCGCCGCAACCACAACGTACGTCAATGGATAAAGGGAACAAGTCGGCTTACGCCAAGCGACCACGCATCACAATCAAGAGAGATAAAGGTACGCAAAGACTCCATAAAAGTGGCTGAAAAATTAAGAATGAAAGTTGCAGCGACAGTGGCCAGCTATTTCTCGTATACCGCACTACGGAATAAAAACAAAAAGAATCTACGGGAAGAAAAAAAATCGACGTGCACAGGGAGGCAGTTTCAACGCACGGGAAATAAAACACGACGATCTCCATAAATCGCCGCGCAAAACACCCGCGCTCTCTCCCGTGGCGGCTCGCTTTTTTTCGGGTAAAGCCCCCTCCCTGGCAGAATCACTGCAGTGTGACCTCTAACGTCGCGGCTCTGTACTTTTTTCAAAAGCTTCTGGTCGACCGCATGCCTTATGCCACGCCAGTGAGCACCGAAACAAAACAACATCGCTGGCGATAGTCTCGGAGGCAGATCCAAAAATGTGTATGGGGAAGACGAGAGAAAGACGTCTTATGTACAACGTCCACTTCCTAAAGAAAAAGGCACAAGAAAAAGAAAGCGAGGCTTACGGCTAGCTGTACATCTCGGATTCTTGCCGCCACATTATAAGTCAGTTTGGACTCGGCACTCGGCTTCTAAGTTTGTACGTGGGCCGGCCGGCGCGCGACCGCATTGAGCAGTGGAGAACGTTTAAAGACCTCTAGTGTGTGTGTGCGTGGAAAGAAGGGAAGGGCAATGAAAATAGCTGAAAACCGCCATCAAACAAACACGCTTGCCAACGATGCGAGCGCGCCTCAGGCCCTCAACTAATGCGTATAACTTTACTTTCTTTCATTCGTTTTATTTTTTTTCTTCCGACCACTGCGCAATCTCGTCCCGCGCGGATTTAGCAGCAATGGTGCTATAAAAAGTCAACGGCAGCCGCGGGCTTTCCACGTACAAGATCAGTGAGCAAGCGAGCGTACCAAGCCGCCATAAAAAAAATCAAACGCCCGTGTCGCCACGCCGACCGCAAATTTTAACGTCCCTTCCCTTTTCTGCCTGTTACGCCACAGCCGGCGCGATCTAAACTTCGATCACCTTCCCCCTTGATACGCCCACTTGACGCGAGTACTCCACCGTCTACAGACTTACTGTCTTTCGCAAGAAAGCATCGAGCCTTGGAGAGATGCTACCATGGAGAACACCGCAAAGGGATCCTCTTACAGAGGGCGAGGTGAGCGTTTGGGGGGACGGCAATATGTGGACATCGTTTCCCAACCGCACATTGCCCCCCCCCCCCAAATTTTTTTCGAGTGTTCGATGCCCCCACCAACCCAAGTGGGAGGACGCATGGACTACCAAAGCGTAAGATAAGGTCAACAGCAACAAAATTGTGACAGTACGTAAGACACCAACCACGACGTGGCGTCGAGTTTACGGGGATCAAAAAAGAGAAGGATTGGGGAAAATGGGAGCAAATGACGGGGCTCAGTTTTATCGCAATTTTAGGGAGAAAAAGAAAGAAAACCGTGCGGCGAGACGAAGATACAATGATCGTTTCTCGTTTCCCCGAAAACACTGTGGGACGGCGGCAGTTTATCTTTTTCCGAAACGGCTAGAGCTAAACTCGAGCCAAATAATAGATTCGCGCGCGACGGACATAATGGAGCCTCGGTCAAGGGGAACGCACGAAATCAAGAAAGAATAAAGCAAAACACTTGCGCCACACAACGACGACGCTTCGCCTCCCAGCGAGGTCACAATGGCTCCCTGGCTTGCCAGAAAGATTTCTTGGCGCGGAGCCTTCGAACGGCCGCCAGAGATTTCCCTCCCCATTAACCTCCCCAGCCCCGAACTGTGTACGTAGCGCGGGGCAAAAGTCTGTTGAGCCTCGTGGACTGCAACGCCGAGCCGCAGTCATTCAAAAGAAGGACAGGGAGTAGGCAAGGCATGCGAGGAGCAACACGAGGCAGAAGATTCGCAGCGCCAGCCGAGCGCAAGAATCGCAAAGGCGCGCCGTTGAAGCGGGAAGAAAAGGAAACGCAAGGGGGGGGGGGGCAGGGGAGTTCTAAGCCTCATCTCACTCGTCTCTTCTCCCGATGGCCCCGCTTGATGTAGGGAGAGCGTCACGCGAAAGCGCTGCTGCGCCGGCAGTCAGCCGAGAGAAAAGTTTTCTCTTCTTTCATCTCGTGCTTGTCTCCTTTCCTCCTTTTTCGAGAAGCAAGCGGCGGCCAATTTTGAGAGCGCCCCGCGCCACCACTCGAGGCTGGCGTAATCCGCTATTCCCCGCACGCTCCCATTTCTGCAACTTCTCCTTTTGTCTTCTATGCACGCTATGTGAGGCCCGAAAACAGAGGTCGATGTGCGCAGCTTCCCAACTGCAAGGAAGCCTTCCCTACCTCACCATACTCCCCACGCCAGTAGGACACAAAATACTTATGAAAGCCGGCAGACTGCGAGCAACTTTCAGCTAGAAAATAGAGAGCATGCAGAGAAACACTTGAAGCGACAAATTAGGGTAGGTCACAAGAGAAAAAAAAGAAGAAGGGGGAGGGCGAGTACGGGTTCAACTGGGCAAGATGGAGATGGTTGAGTGACAAGACGTAACGCGGTGAGAGTGGTGGTGGTACTTAACGGGGGAGGGGGGTAGCTGTTGTGGGGTCTGCAGGAGTCAGCAGTAGTGCGGCATAAATCTGTCCGAAGCTGATCCCGGCGTGGCAGCTCGAATCCCGGGGCTTAAGCCTGTCGCGCAAACGCGAGAGCTGGCTACGCACGGATAGAGAGACCTCGCGACTGCTGCGGCCGCTTCTCGGGCTCTATCTCGCCCACCAGGGGTTTCAGCTTACATATGGAGACAATGGTGCAGTGGGGAAGGAATAGCCGAAGTCTCGAGTCATGACTGTCCATCGCGAGACAACGGCGAAGCCGAAGTAGTAGCGTGGAGTGGGTCGGTTGGCAGAGAGCAGCCAGGCGTGAACATTGCCCGCTCCATCCGGCCAGTGGCTGTGCGCTTGACCGGACCGCAGCGGCGGCGGCGGTGCTTTGGCATGAATCGCGGTGTAGTGGCAGTCGTCTTCTGGTATCTCTGCTATCCCGTTTCTCCACCGCACCGTCCCAATATCACAAACACCCACGAACCGCAGCCAGTTCATAGGAGCTGATCGACGAGCTCGTCACTCTGTCTTTGTCTGCGGCTTCTCAAGTACGTCCCCTGGTATACCGTAGTGGCACGTAAGCTGTCGACTCTAGTGCTTCTACTTTAGCAGTAGATGATTGAAGCCTTCCTCCATTCTTCGAACTTTCTGCTTCTCTCGCCTCTTTCAATGTCTTCTGTTTCTTTCTTCTAGGCGGGCTGTTGGTTGTTAAGAGGTTCTTTGTTTTCGTCTAGTTGGTGAGACACCTTGCAAAAGGGCATTCTTTCGCGAACACGCAGGATCAAACTGATCCTGGTGTACTTGTTTCCTGCGCCTTCGTCTTTTGTGCTGGTAAAATCAGTCTCTGTTTATCGCTCTTTAGTCTCTATTTTGGCAATGCTGCCCCCAAAAATGTTGTCCTTGGACTGGTAGTTAAAACAGTTAAGCTTCCTTCCTTCCTTCCTTCCTTCCTTCCTTCCTTCCTTCTTTTTTTCTTTTTTCCAACACCGTCGACGAGATGGCATACTGGAGGCACTCCCAACAACTCTCATTTTCAGCTCTGTCTCTAACATGAGTCGTTTAAGATACCTCTACATAGGTGCAGCTTCTACCCGCGCTGGCCGTAGGGCCTCCTAGTTTCACTAACCCATAGACTACTCGGTGTAATGTGACAACACAAGTACATTATATGTGTGCATGTTTATGTATGTATGTATGTATGTATGTATGTATGTATGTATGTATGTATGTATGTATGTATGTATGTATGTATGCGTGCATGTATGTATGTACGTATGTATGTATGTATGTATGTATGTGTGTATGTATGTATGTATGTATGTTTGTATGTATGTATGTATGTATGTATGTATGTATGATTGTATGTATGTCAGAAATAAAGAAATTCGGCAGCCCTTCTGCATTCGGGCAAATGGGTCAAACGAACTTTGGCAAGGGTCTCCATGACACACTGCTGATTTATTTATTTATTTATTTATTTTGTAGAAAAGCCTCCGAACGCTGGAATCGGTTGAACTCTCAAGTGTTTTCTAGTGGGTCTACCCGAAGAGGACACCGCTCATGGTGACAGGCTGTTAGGTCACCAGGCGGCTCCCTCTTCGACCTTCTAAGCAAGAGTAGCTCTCGACTACTGCTTCGCACTCCGCGACTTCCTGACGCCGTGCAGCTGTCGCCGTGTGGTGCCTCGATCTCAGACTACTTCGACCGGCTCCCAACTTTACTATCGCCTTTTTTTTGTCGCTTTCCTTCCTGCTTCTATATCTGTATATTTCCACTATTCTATTTATCCGTCCTTCCCCCTTCCCTACTAGGCACTGCGTCGTGTCGCCTATGAGGCAGAAAGAAATTAGCTGCCTTTGCCCCCTATTCTCTAGAATCACCCACTCACTCCACCCGCCATCGTTTACTTCGTGGTCATTTCGTAATTTTTCATTTATTCATTTCTAGGTGGTGGCCGTCCTCGGAACGTTGTTTTCGGGCTTAACAGGCATGGCGCGTCTTTCATGCTTATTTCAGCGTTCCTTACGCGATCAAGTAAACGCAGACTGAGCACTCAATTTTCTCGAAACACACAATTCCTGATCTCGGCCACACGCATTGCCCGGCAGGTAGATTTTAGTGTACCAACACGAACTATTTGAATGCAGGGCCCTGCAACTTAAGCATTTTTTTTTCTTGATGCCACCGCCTTGATGTGAAGTATGGCTAGGCAGGCAGATATGGTCGAGTGTCATTTTGTCATCTGTATGTCACATCCCAAAAGTAGGTAGGGTAGGGGAGAGATGAGTTCTCACGTCAGCACCAGAACCATAATTTATATCGCTTTATCTGGTTCTCGGTGGTAGCGGGCGAGGAGTGTTTGTTTCGACACTCTCATCACTAGCTACACAAGTAAGTTAATACAGACTTCTTTTGAAAAATTGCAATATTAGAAGTAAGTAAGTTCTTGAAGGAAAGGAAAAAGGAGTTGATTTCTGTCCGCGTGGTTAGCGACATGGTGAAGCTTTTTGTCGCGGATGGGATAAGGGGATAAGAAAGAAAAGAATAGTATGAATAGAAAGATATAGAAGATGGAGCACTCGTCGCACGCGAGCGAAGAAAGGGAAGAGAAGAGATGGGAAAGATGGGAGTCATGGCTGGAGGAGTCCGAGGACGGGGCACTGATCGGCGAGAACCACACTAGCGTCGGAGATCGCGTACAACACAACCATTCAGCATGGAGTCCCCCCACATCACACCCCACCCTTCAAAAAGCGGAGGTGACATTAGTCATTGCTATAAGTCTGGTAGTAGGCCTCGCACGTCGCCGTATCACCGGACTAGAGAGGCCGGTGGGCGCTCCCATAAGAACGCATGCGCGCTTCTCCAAACTGGTCGCGGTCAGCTTTGATGTTCTTCTTCATTATCATCATCATCATCATCAGCCTGACTACGTCCACTGCAGGACAAAGGCCTCTCCCATGTTCCGCCAGTTAACCCAGTCCTGTGCTTGCTGCTGCCAATTTATACCCACAAACTTCTTAATCTCATCTGCCCACCTAACCTTCTGTCTCCCCCTATCCCGCTTCCCTTCTCTGGGAATCCAGTTAGTTACCCTTAAATGACCAGCGGTTATCCTGTCTACGCGCTACATGCCCGGCCCATGTCAATTTGCTCTTCTTTATTTCAGCTATGATATCCTTAACCCCCGTTTGTTCCCTAATCCCCTCTGCTCTCTTCTTGTCTCTTAAGGTTACACCTACCATTTTTCTTTCCATTGCTCGCTGCGTCGTCCTTAATTTAAGCTGAACCCTCTTTGAAAGTCTCCAGGTTTCTGCTCTGTAGCTAAGTACCGGCAAGATACAGCTGTTATATAACTTCCTCTTGAGGGATAGTGGCAATCTACCTGTCATAATTTGAGAGTGCTTGCCGAATATGCTCCACCCCATTCTTATTTTTCTAGTTACTTTAAACTCATGGTTAGGCTCTGCGGTTATTACCTTCCCTAAGTAGACATAGTCTTTTACAACTTCAAGTGCACTATTACCTATCTCGAAGCGCTGCTCCTTTTCGAGGTTGTTGTACATTACTTTTGTTTTCTGCAGATTAATTTTAAGACCCACCTTTCTGCTCTCCTTGTCTAACTCCATAATCATGAGTTGCAATTCGTCGCCTGAGTTACTCAGCAATGCAATTTCATCGGCGAAGCGCAGGTTACTAAGGTACTCTCCATTAACTCTTATCCCTAACTGTTCCCATTCTAGGCTTCTGAAAACCTCCTGTAAGCACGCGGTAAATAGCATTGGGGAAATTGTGTCCCCCTGCCTTAAACCCTTCTTGATTGGTATTCTGTTGCTTTCTTTATGAAGCACTATGGTATAGCAGTTGATCCCCTGTAGATTTCTTCCAGAATGTTTATATATACTTCATCTACGCCCTGATTCCGCAGTGTCTGCATGACGGCTGATATTTCTACTGAATCAAACTCCTTCTCGTAATCTATGAAGGCTATGTATAGTGGTTGGTTATACTCTGAGCATTTCTCTATTACCTGATTGATAGTAGGAATGTGGTCAATTGTTGAGTAGCCTGTTCGAAATCTTGCTTGTTCTTTTGGCTGATTGAATTCTAATGTTTTCTTTACTCTGTTAGCAATTACCTTTGTAAATAGCTTGTATACTACAGAGAGCAAGCTGATCGGCCTGTAATTCTTCAAGTCCTTGTCATCTTCTTTCTTATGTATTAAGATGATAGCGTTCTTCCAAGACTCTGGTACCCTTCCCGTCAGGAGACACCTCGTAAACAGGGTGGCTAGTTTTTCTAACACAATCTGTCCTCCATCTTTCAGCAGATCTGATGTTACCAGATCCTCACCAGCAGCTTTGCCTCTTTGCATGCTCTCCAAAGCTTTTCTGACTTCTTCTATCATTACTGGTGGGGTGTCATCTGGGTTACTGCTAGTTCTTATAGTATTAAGGTCGTGGTCGTGATGTCCTTAAAGGGATGTTAATGTCAAATAAGAATTTACGTCAGCGTGAAAGCTCAATGCATGGCATCTGTTATCAACAGCAGTGCCCTACTTACAGAGAAATTAAGGTAAATGCACAAGACTACATGCGCCGCAGTAGGACATTCTCAAACTGATCCCGACGATATCAGATGAACCAGCTACAATTATTCACTAGTAGTCGATCTAGCTGCACTAAATGAAGAGCCTTCCGTGCATCAACAGACGTCATAAATTGCTGCTCGGCCGTTGATTCAAGGAAAAAAGAACAGCCGGACGTAACCATAAGGAATAGCATGAGTTGTTCAAAAATTCAATTTTCGCGTGGTCAATTGGACAGGTAGCGCCATCTAGTGGAGCCCAGTTGAAGAACAACAACAACAGCAAGTCTGCCATATCGGAGTCAATGGCAGAAAATTAGTCAATGGCCGTTCTTGCTGCTGTGGCTCTCGCGGTTTTCAGTCTGCTGCTATAGTATCGGTGGCCGCGTAGTAAAGCCAGGCATAGTTGTGCACGGCGACAGTGACGTGAGACGGTCCACTTTTTGAGGCGGGTAAATTGAAGTGCGCTAACCCGATGCGGAGCACTAAAAGGCAATTTTATTTCAGAAAAAGCCCTTCCTTGACCCAAAAGTAACACTAAGAGGTTTCTGGCCTGCTTTTTCAGCAATAAACGTCGACTTACCAATTGCCTTTTGTGTCCCTTTGAAGTCGCATCGAACTTGTAGTGAACTAGAACACCTGACTTTAAAAAGTCTGGAGAGGCCCCACTGAGATGACCGAAACGCAACAGCCAATCTCCTCCGCGACTGTAAAAGCAGCCCCGCTCCTGCACCCAGCCATCTTCTATGAAGGTGTCACCACGCGGACCATGACGTAGGTCTGAAGTGCACGCCCATTGGTGCTGGCTTGTGTTCACCGCCTTTGAGAAGGAAATGCCGTAAACTTCGTAAGTTATATCAGACTATACCGGCATTTTCCAGTTCACTATAATGTATTCTTCAGCATCGTTTATTGATTCGTTTATTTATTGAGAAATTGCGGTTATTACTCGTGTGGTGAAATCCGGCATGCGAGGGTATGCTTCTGCAACAAGATGTTCACGCAACGCAATGAGTGCCAGAACGACTATGCGGGTCAACAATGCGAGCATTTGCGAGTGGAAAATATAAGTCACCCGACGTGTACTATAGTTGTCCGGAATACATGCTATGCTTGCGGTCGTTTTAAATTGTTCACATATAGTGACACTCATTTGCGTGTGTCTGATATCATACCAGCTCTATTTGATAGGTCAGGAATGAGTTGGTGTAGGAGTGCATGATATAGCCTGTGCAACAGAGTCGTAAATACATTCATTTGAAGCGGCTACGAGGGGGGATATGGCCTCAGCAAGCGTAAGGCCCATGGGGCGGCTTTGTGCTCTCCCGTAGTAGAGTACCTTGTACTCTAAATCGTTACCCAATTTTTTCTAAACACAACAAGACGCCGCTGACTTCGTAATGTGGCATTGAGGCCCACGGGGTGGCTTTAAGCTCTCCCATAGTAGAGTACCCAGTACTTAAAATTGTTACCCACTTTTCCTAACCTCCCCCCCCCCCATGATTAAATGAAGTTTCATTGCATCTATTGTATTGTTATACCATTGTATCTTGATATCGCATTCTGTACTTGTGTACAAGTATAGCAATTTTGGCATGTAAATTAGAGAAACTATATCTTAATTGCAACGTAGTGATGTTTGTCGTGGTACATAGATGTGCCGAAGTCTATGTGCCATTATTACTGGAATGTTAAGAAGCCTTTGTCTTCGGTACATAGAGTAAATAAATTTTTTATATACTTTCCCGTGCAAAGTTGGTTTTATTGATGTGCAAGGCCGATGGAACGGCTTTGTTCTCTCCCATAGTAGTACTATCAATCATTAAGAACTTTTTCTAAACACTCATTTACTCATTTCACCCATTTGTGAGTTATATGAATTTGTTGTTCTGTTGACCTGATTTCTGCTGTTTGCACTAATAAAAATGTCGGTTTTAGTGTTGTGGTGATGTGATGAACAATCGTGAAAATGTGAATGTACTCCTCAATACTGATTAGTCATGCATAACTTATGCTCTGTACATCGTGTTAATGAATTCTCTCTAAATAACCACTTTTTTCAAACACAGCTCCCTTTGGCGTAGTCATTTTATTTACAGCTAGGCCCACGGGACGGCTTTCATCTCCCCCCATGGTACCATGTACTCCAACTCGTCATCCACTTCTTTTTTTTTTTAACACAATTTTCGTCGATGCGGCCTCATCGAGTGTGGAACCAAAGGGAAGGCTTTCAGCTCTCCCATAGAAGAATACCGAGTACTCTAAATTGCTAACATCTTTTCTGAACACGCAGCTTTCATAATAGATTACCAACTACTCTAAATCGTTTAAAACTTTTTTTAAACACACCTGTGATGCTTCTCGAAACTGGGACTTCTTACTGCTCTCCCAGAGCAGAGTATACATCATACTCTAAATCGTCGAACTAAACACACGGAGAAGAAAGTAAATGAACGTGCTTAAAATGAGAAATATACACTAAAGAAAGAAAAGGAACGTAGGAGGTGGAAGACATAATTTAGTGAAGAACGTGAACACGAAGAAATAAGAAAATCAGCACGAGAGGGGAGGTGACCAGAACAGAGAAGAGGCAGAGTGCTCTGGAACGAAGAGAGGGGTAGACGGCCGGTTGTAGCGGTACGGTGTTGAACCGAAGTTCGCCAACAGAGCTCCTCACAAGGTGTGCCAGCTTTCTCAGCAACGCCCTCTGAGCTGCGGGCCTTAAAGGCCGTTCCACGCACTTTCCGCACAACCGCAACGCACGTGCCGGGACCCCTGCCGCACGCAAGCGGAGGACAAATAAGCCAATGGGCAACGCTTTTTCACCTTCCGCAGCGTCCCGAATTGGCTTATTTGTCCCCCGTTTGCGTTTGGCGGGGTCCCGGCACGTGCGTTCCGGCTGTGCGGGGAGCGCGGGGAATGGATCTAACCGAGAGTGAAGCTCGGCCAAGTGACGTCATCCTCGTGAGGATAGTCTCAAGATGCGCATAAAAATTGAAATAATCTCGTCAAGCCATTCACAAACACGTATAACCACGTATATAATATAACCAGTGCAAGAAATTCCAAAATTCCTCTCTTCATAAATCCCGGCTGATGAGGTGGAAAGCCAGGGAACGCCCTTGCAGTTCTGCATCCAAACGGCAAAAAGAAGTGAAGAAGACTTTTCCATGCATATCTAGCTTCCAATCAGTAAATAATCCAATGAAGTGCAAGCGTTCAACAAAACACACTAGCACAAATAATGGCTGAAGGTGTTTACTCTGCAAAAACGTTTGAAGCTATGGGGCGCTGGTGCCGCATTCAGTGCAAAAATGCAAGAACTGGGCCCATGAAGACTGAGTGAGTGCACAGAGGAATTTCAAAGACTTCTCCTGGAATAACTGAAGAATGAATGAATCAACTTTATTTGAAGTCCTGCCGTTTCCTCCGGGAGAGGTGAGGGAACGGGAGATCAACCCCTGTCCCTTCCCACCCTCCATCGATGATGATGGCGGAATATGGCTGTTGCGGCTCTCCACTTCTACTCATTATTCCTGCCAACGCCCTTCCCCGCTTGTGTTGTTCCGTTTGCTGTCTCAAAAGTGTCGTGTTGCTTCGCCTAAGTGTTTTTATAGAGCCGCGAAATCATCGTGTAGGTATGTAGACTTTTTTTAAAAAAGCTTGGTAATGGCTGGAAAACGAGACTACTGCGACATGGAAGCCCTGAAGCGGTGAGCTCGTCTCATAGGCACCCTTGATTAAACGCGTGCCGTCCAAAGTGCAGAGAGAAAAAAAAAACTTTTATTTTGAAACCCAAGTTCGTCCTGAGTAGAAGTTTGTTGCGATCTCACTCAGGGTGCTAACTGGGTCGTGGGATAGAAACGCCGCCCAGTTCTTGCAGAAGTACGATATCGAACGAACGGCCATGTCAAACCCACCGGTACAAAGACTGGGAATTTCGGACAAGTCCGTCATCCTGGTCCAATGCTCTTAGTCTCGGAAGATGTCCCGATCCAAGTCGACATCGTCGTTATTCATCGATGACACATCCAATAATGAGAGAGAACTTGAAATCTCTGGATGTCCTTTAGTGCGGACGATGGAACCGCAGAGCTTTTCACTCATCGAGTCTCCATCGTATGAAGATTCGAGCGAGAATTCGGGATACCCCTGCAAAAACAAGTTCAAGGCTCTGCCTGCGGATGAAGGAAAGACGCTCCTGAATACAATAGAGAACATTCTGCAGAGCTACAAGGCGGACATGGACCCGTTGTGGGTGGCCTGCGATGGCACCGATCCCCAGTACATGGCGTATCTGGGATACTTTGTCGAAGGAGCCTTCGGAACAAATGTCAAAGTCTCCTGCCGGGGTCCAATGGAAAGCAAGAAAGACTTGCCAAGTTTTGGCTGCATCGAGAGGAAGCACTTCTGGAGATTGCAAAAAGAAACTGAAGGGATGATTTCTTTTACGCAGTCTCGTTATGCCCCGCAGGTTGAGGCAACAGGAGACACCTGCATGGTGCATTCTTTATTTTTTTATATTAAACTTATCAACTGTTCCAACATGATCATATTTTCGTGGTACATGCCTTCACACATATCTTGCCCAATAGAAAGTGTTTTTTTTTTCATTCACATGTAAAGGTTACGAGTGAAATAAATAAAGTATATTCTCTATTTTCAAACTTTTGTTGCATAACTCTAATACTCGAGTGCTATGCTAAAGGGCCCGGTTCCAATACCATTAAATGTTGGTCAGTTTTTTAGATTTTATTTTTACGTTTCTATTGGTTAATTTTTTTATGTCTATTGCATACGCCACTGTGAGCGATGGCAACGTTGACGGGGCCGTCGCTTGCCTCTTGTGGTACATGTGTCCCAAAACTCAGTGTTCAAGCAAATAGACTGCATGTCCCCGACAACACCAAATTGCAAGCAGCTCGCCTTTCACAATGATATATGAACGGAACTTTTCCTTAACACAGCTTATCATCCATCCCATACGGTCTTCACCTACATCAACCAATATTTCAGATCTTCTAACCAATTATTCTGACATATGCTCGGGCCTAACTCATCAAGACGGCTTTGTGACCATGACATCAGAACCGGCCCTTTGACAGTTTCCGTTCCAAGACGTCACTGTTCTGGTCAATATATACGATGCTATAACAGGGCCGATTTCGACAGCATAAACTCCGAGCTTCATGTGTTTACTTTAGCTTGCATTAAAAATTACGAAGCTCGAACTATTGAACATAACTGGTCAATGATTAAAACCACTCTTACCAACCTGATCGATCGTTTCATCCCAATAACAAAAATAGCCTGCTCTTCAACAGCACCTTGGTTTACCATAAAGCTTCGAGGCCTCAATAATGAGAAGAAACAATTATATCGTTCAGCAGACAAAGACCGTCTCTCGGATTTCTGGCACTCTTACAAGGTTTGTGATAGGCAATATCAGTCGCTCTTGAAATCACCGAAACGTCATTTCTTCGCTCATGACTTGTACCTCATGCTCACTAACTCCATGCTAACTAACAATCCACAGCGTTCCTGGCGTGTAATAAACCCCAAGAGCTACCCTGACATAACACTTGCCGACGAGCGCGGCGACATGTTTCATGACTCAAAATGTGCGGATCTATTGAATAATGGCTTCTTATCTGTATATACACATGAAGACACGACATTATCACCCTCCCTTGTCAACGTCAGCGACGTATCTATGCCTGAAATAACCATTTGGGAGGCAGGAATTTCTTCTTTGCTAAATAACCTTGAAACTTCTTCAGTATCCGATCACAATAGTAATAATAATAAAGGGTTTAAAATTTTGTCTCCGAGCTTATCACCATTATTGTGTGCACTCTTCTCGCAGTCTCTATCTACTAACACCATTTCGAGCGATTGGAAAGTAGCAAGAGTACTACCTATATTTAAGTCCGCAGGCTGCACTCAGCCATTCAACTAGTACCCTATTTCTCTAACCAGTCCCATTTGCACGTTACTTGAACATGTCATCTACACTGAAACCATTAACTATTTAGAAGACCACAGCATCATTTTTGAGTACCAACATGGCATCCGTCGTGGTTACTTAAGCGAAACCCAGTTAGCTGGCTTTTTACATTACAGGTATTCATGTTTAGGACTTACGACTTCAAGTTGATACCATTTTACTTGATTTTTCAAAAGCTTTCTATCGCGTTCCTCACCATAGACTAATAATCAAAATAATGAACCCTAATATACCTCCAAATGTTATTCGATGAATTAAGAATTTCCTCTCATCTATATCTGGATACACATCTGTTAACAACAGCACTTCATTATCCACCAACCTAACCTCCGATGTTCCACAGGGCAGCGTTCTTAAACCTTTGCTTTGCTTAATATATATCAATGACTTGCCTAACTGCGTGTCCTCTCACTACAGACGTTTCGAGGATGACTGTATAATTTATAGAATAGTTTCATGTGACAATGATAAACATATGCTTCAAGCTGATCATAACGCACAATTAACACGTGGTGTTTAACATGGCTGATGACACTTAATACACACGGCGCATCCATCACATTCCGACAGTTTACGCAATCAATAACAACATAATTCCGCGTACAACTTCATATAAGTATCTTGGTGTTCACTTGCAGTCTGACCTTACACAGCATCATCACATCAGCCCGACGTTGGCATCGGCTATCCACCCATTAGGTCTGCTCAAACGTAACCTCAAGTATGCTCCAGATACCCTCCGTATAGGCTATAGCATACATCGCGTTAATACGCCCTTAAATCAAATATGCATCAGCTATATGGGATCCCATACAAATCTACATCACCAAAGACATCGAGTCTTTACAAAACCGTGCAGTGCGCTTCATTTTTTCCGATTATTCACCCTACACCAGTATTTCAGCACTAAACTCTCGCGTCCAACATGAAGACGTGTGTGTCTCTTCACCGCAGAACTGCCCGTCTTTCGCTTCTCCATAAACTTTATCATTACCCATGCCTTCACCGCATCTTCGAAACAACGGTTGCTGCCTTTCCACGCATAGACTATATGTTCAAAATAAAACACATAGCTCGTCGCTCAGCTCATTATGCTCATTCTTTCATTCCCCGAACAATAGTCGCATGGAATAACCTGCCGTCCCACATTGCCACTGAACCCGATACCTGAAAGTTTCAGAAACTTTTACGCAGCAGTTCTAAATAAACATCCATCACGAGTGCTCTTGTAGATACCGTCATGTGTTCTTCAATGATAAATTTTCTTGTTCTCTTCATTTTTTAACGATTTTCTCGATTCACTGTATGTGATGCATTTTATTTATTCTGTCGATTGCAAAAGTGTGCGTTGTACAATTGTTACTGCATTTCACTCTTACACTTGTGTGCAGTATTTCTTGGTGCCCTTAGTTTGGTTTACTTTTTTCTTCTTTTTTTAACACTTTCTATATTTCTTTTATTTTATTTTTCATTTTTGCCACGCACCAGTGTTTTGTTTTTTACTATTTGTTCTGTTTTATTACATATATTTCTCTCGTTACTTTGTATATTTTCTTTCTCGGACCGTTATCATACATTGTTTTATTCATACGTGTCTGTTACCCTATGTAATACCCCTTTTTGGGGCCTTTAGGGGTATTGCGAAATAAATAAATAAACGAATAAATAAACGAGCGAAACGCAGCAGCTGATGGGATGGAATGTTGCCGATGGCGCCGTCCTTTCTTTTTCTTCCAGTCCACTTCCTGAGAGACCGGAAGTGGACATAAGTGCTGGCGCCACACTTGCTCTCAGATGGATCGACATCGCGTGATCTGCAGAGACCTCCGCCTTTTCTCGGCGCTTCGATGCTCAAGCGGCTTTTGACACGGGTCGCGCCAGTGGCGACGACTAAGTCATCTTCTTCCACCCGGTGTTTGATGCTCACATATTTGTTTTTTTTTTTACTTTTGGAACTTTCTCAGTGCGTTGCTTCGTTCATCGTGTCTTTACATACGGCAACGCAGAACGCGCGGCCGGAGTGCTTTCGAGAACCCGGACGAAATGAATCGTAGCGGCGGTATAAGCACGACATGAGACTGTGTGGTCGGGTTCCAGCCTTTCTTTCCGTGGTGGTGGTGGTGGTGTGGCTACGAGCAAGAGAAAGAAGAGAGTCGCCACGCGTCGCATGGCAAATAGGAAGTGCATGGCTTTCAGCGCCCTGGTTCCGCGGTGGTGCTTCCGGCGTCACTTCCTGCCCAGCTTCCGGTAGGGCAGTTTGCGGCTTTTATAGGAACCCGCGTGTACGAGATACGGGGCAGCGCCTTGCAGCCGACGCCTCATTTTTTTTGTGTATCCGTCTCGGTGCATGTTTGCTTTCACGCCAACGAGTGAAGGCCCTGGTAGAGAGGGTGGCTAGGACGGCACCCTCCCGATAGTGTGTATGCTTTTCGCGAAAGACAGTATCAGAGCGAGATGTGGGATTTCCTGAACGGCGCGCATTGCAGGGCCGGAAGAGAGCGTGGTCGTCAGTGTTATGCATGACGCGCGTCGCTCCCATCGCCAATCATTCGCTGAAAGGGGATCCCCGATAACCATTGTGTGCTCTTTCCTATACTTGCGGCTGGCCTGTGACGCTTTTCATGCAGAAGAGACACGTGGATGCGTGTTGGTCCCTACAGACCATCGCACGAGGTTGCCAACATCACGGGTGGATTTCACATACATTGTAGCAACCTACCGGAGGAAGGCCGATCTCAGTGGCAAGTGTTTAAAACTATGCGCCCGGGAGTGTTGCGGCTATGAACAGGGAAAGTGCGAGACGGTGGCACTTGACTCAAGCTCGCACCTTCTCAATCGACCCTGCAGCGCATCGGAGTCACAGGAGTCTAACTGCTGCCAAAATGTTTCTCTATACAATCCGATATGTAATCAGAAACAATGCCACGCGTTTTAGCAAGTACAACCACAAAGCAAAGGTAGCATTTATTATAAATCGCTCACCATTTCTGCCCATGCTTTTATAAGCGTTAGCCTACTCTTAATGCCGCATCGATGGTAGCCATTGTAAAGCCTGTTATGACTAATTCATATCCAAAACCTTCATGAATGCAACCATCTTCCTATTGCACTAATTGCAATAAAAGGCAATCCAAGGCTTATCGAACAAAGATCATCAACCTTGGTTTCAATTACCCCACTGTATTTGGTGCATTACTATTTTTTCTTGTATTTTCATTACCTATAGTCTTGAGGGTACAATAACTAAATCAATAAACATTTGAGGCAGCTAAGCACTGGTGACGCGAAGACTGAACAGAGGAGCTGGTGGCGCTCCTTTCTCTTTTCCCATTTATGTCCTCACACTTACTTCTCTTTTTCACCTCCTCTCCACATTTCCTTTCCTCCGATTTCCCAACCTCCAAAGCGTTGCGAGACGACGTGAGACGACATTTAAAGGAGCCCTGCAACACTTTTTCAAGTATTCATAGAAAGAGGGCACTAAAGGAGATTATTGCTTTACAAATCCACCACCACAAAAATATTTAGAATGTGCCCAGTTCGAGCGGTGTTACAAAGATTTCTTGCACGCTTCAATTTGCATTCTTTCTCCCTCCTCTCGTTCCGACGAAAGCGCTGGAGACTAAATACGAATCGATGGCACGGGGAAAGAAAATACGTCATGCGGCTCGTGACCTTGAGTACATTTTTCGTTTTGTTTTTGTTTTTCAAATACGCGCTTTTCAGTGAGATCACACGTGAACAGGTGCAGCCTCCTGCGGAAGCCTAATGATCGAACGCGTCATGCTCAAATTGCTCAATGGCTCATACAATGGCTGCGAGTGATTTTTGAACTTGTAGCACCATTTGTTTAAAGAAGCGAAAACAATACTTAGCTTACTTTGAGAACTTATTGTGAATTCGAGACCGCGTGCAGCGCGCGCTATGACGTTTGGCTCGCGTGTTCTCTGTTTGGAAGCCCCGTTAAAGACACGGACAGACGGATGGTCGCTTCGCCCCACTCGTCATCAATCACTCTGTGGATATGCTGCGATTTTTTTCCTACACAGAATTATTTGTTTGTTCTAACGAATTTATGATCCCTCACTAGCGATAGCGACTGGGTGCAGTAGATCAGTGGATAAAAAGGGCAGACCGGTGAATCCAGCTTTTCCAAACGCTGGCTTCGCCAGGGCCATTAGCTGCCTACAGGGTTAGTAAGCTAGCGCTCACCTGGAAGCAAGCGCTTAATTCTAAACCCTAACTAGCAAAGACCCAGCTAGAGCATACCGCTGTCTATAGTACAGTATATGTAGTAGTGCAAATTGCCAAGAATTACCTCTGCACACTATTATGGAAAATGTTCAACAAGCTATGCTTGCTGGTGGTGTTCTCTTCGTCAAGGATTTCTGTTTTGCAGGTCTTTCAAATGTATTGTGTCTCTGATTTTCAAACGCACTGTGTTAGGCTTGGAGGTTATCGCGCCTTGACCAAAGCACTCTTATACACCGGTTTACGAGGAAATTTTCGCTTACGGGTTCTTAGGTGGGCTGGTTTGTTCACGTGCAGGTGGGTCCACTATTAAAAGGAACAGTGGCGTACACAGCACGTTTGGTTTTCGCTATTTTACAGAAGCATAGTGCCTTACATATGCATAAGACTAACAGTGGCTGGCAGCTCTGACTAAACAGTTGATTTTTATTAAGGCCACGTGAAATTTTCGCACCGCAATTCTCGTTTTCGAGACCAGCTCCTGATGAGACACTCAAGGCTTTCACGTTAAGCTAAGCTTGTTGGCCATTTGGTTGATTATTTTCAACCTGTAAAATAAATGTGAAGAATGTGACGTATACTAGCAACGAGCCTTAACCAGTTGACGAGGTAAATCATTGAGAGGCATAATATTGCAATGTCACAAAAAACTGGGTCAGTGCGCCGTCTATTTCATTATGCGACAGAGAACTTTCATGTCTCTCTGCTAGCTAGTCATCAAAGATCCGCTTACGCCATGATTTATTTGTGGGGTTCAACGTCCCAAAACCACTATATGATTATGAGAGATGCCGTAGTGGAGGGCTCCGGAAATTTTGACCACCTGGGGTTCTTTAACGTGCACCCGAATCTGAGCACACGGGCCTACAACATTTCCGCCTCGATCGGAGATGCAGCCGCTGCAGCCGGGATTCGATCCCGCGACCTGTGGATCAGCAGCCGAGTACCTTAGCCACTAGACCGCCGCGGCGGGGCCAGTTGCTGTTGGAGGGCCAGTCATATTCATGATGCTCATTCGAGTGTTCACTTGAGCAGTGGATCGTACTGTACATGGTGGCGAAGCAGCGCAAACTGCGGAACGAAGAATATACGGGACACAAAGCGTTGTGTAGTGTATATTATTCGTCACATCGTTTCCGCTGTTTCGCCACAATCTTCACTCGAGGTGCTTTGATATGTTCTATCACTGCTCTTTACTTCGTGCTATATTTGATAACGTTTCAGGTGGGACCGTAGCCACCACCTTTCATAGCCACGCGACAGTAATTTCACTGTGGTAACACGCACACGACTTTTTGGGCGAACCAGTGGTGTAAGCCACAAATAGAGTTTCGTAATATCCACTAGAGGGAACTCTGGCGCTAATGTCTATGGGAGTCGCAACGCACGGCCCTTCAGTGAGCATGGGAATGATAGATAGTACACACATTTGTCTATTATTCGTACTTCTGGCCTGATTTTGGCCCTGTGTGGGTTCGTACGGCTTGGAGCTGTTTTCTCGCGAAACAAAAATGAGCAAATGTTCAGCGCTGTCGCTTCGCCACCTTATTCTTTTAGACTTAACTTTTCAAATCGGGTCACGAAAATTCAAAAGGGTTGAATCTTTCTTTCAAAACATAAACGAAACACAGCAATAAAGAAAACCGCAAGTACGAAGACTAGGCAAGTGTGTACTATACCTATAATTCCCATGGTCGCTGAACGATCACTGCGACAGAGTCCTCACTAGTTAACTTTAGTAAACTATATGGTGTAGGCACCTTGATCTTAAGAGGAAAGGGGCGGCAGGCAGATGTGGTAGAGTGTCACTTTCGGCTCTATATTTTGTGGCACAAAAGAATTTCTGGGCAAAGGGTGCAGGCCCTGTACGTTTGCCACCCCTGACTATACGCCATGCACTGAAACTAACTGTTGCCCTGTCCCGTTTTAGTGGAAATTGTGTATACGGGGACTTGCCTCATTTCTACGGAACGTATACGCGTTTGTAGGGCTGACGGCTGCCTTCATTTTTAGTGGACTAGTGAATAGAAGTGGGATTCACCAATTGCCTGTGGCGCATACCAGTCTATGATGTCCACAAGCGCTACCGTGCACGCTTGTGGACATCACAGGCACTGCGCCGTACTCCCTACCGGGCTCCAGAAATTAGGTGCGTTTCTCCTCTTCTAACCACTACCGCCACCATCCCGGGCACGAAAGCCTCGATCAAGAACAGCTTAGCTAACATTATGACGAAGCAACGCACTGATATAACCGCATTCGCAACGTAAACCTGCCTACGCCTTGCCGTGGGGTTTAGTAATTCCGTTTTCAGAGGTACAGCTGTCTATACTGTATTTGCCCTTGCACTGTGCAACAGAACTGCGCCATGCCGATAGGGTGGAGGACGAAACTTTCGGGACGCTGTTCGTATAAACATCCGGCACCCGCTGCGCAGCCGCCGCGGTGATTAAGAGCATCGGGTTGCCGCGCTGCCAAGATTTAGCTCCGACTGCGTCCGCCCACGGGCGCTGGCCAGTATTGGCTTTCGGCGTGCGGTGTAGGTTTTCGCCAACGACAGTTTACGTATACATCTCGCTCGAAAAACGACTATAAAGAAAGAAGCCGCAGGTTTCCATGGTCGAGATTTATTGAAGCGAAGAGTCGAATAACATGTGAAGTCGGCGCGCGAGCTAGGTTTGGCAAAACACGCGACGTATAGGCGTTCTCTTGGGTGCTTAGCGCTGCATGGTGAGAGCCGCGACTTGACCCTTCTTGAGTCCGAAGACTTTCTTTCTCTCTTTCTGTTCTCAAAACTAGATACTTGTAATTTCGCGCCCGCCTTTGGAGCAGAAGAACAAGCGAAGACAGCTGATATACATCATGTAGTCATGACACGCTTACACATATCTATCTATCTGTCTATCTATTTATCCATCTGTCTACGTAGCCGCCTACGGCTGCATGCTCTCGAGATCGGCTTCTTAACTTCAGGTAGACCAAAGCTAGCACGGTCAGGTAATATGGTTTGACCGATATGTCGATCTGATCATGCGCCACAGGTGACTGACAGTTTATATCTACCCAGAACCGGCGAGAACAGATGGTGCTAGTTTAAATGCGAGAGCGTTAAGAGAAACTGAGATTGACTTGACAAATGCAAAGAATAAATATTAGGGGTCCCAGCAGGAATAGAACACATTCATTCTGCGTAGCGATCCAATACTCTACCTCAGAGCTACGCCAGGTTTCCTAACCGCTGTGGAAAAAGAACCCGTTAAGGCAAACTTGTTGGTGAAAACGTCAGTTGTGGTGGAATTGACGGTAATTTAATTTTATAAACATTACATGTGTGCTTCTACGACACGGGCGTCCCGTCGGGTCAACACCAATTCAATGCTCACACGCCATACACTGAAATCGTATACGTAGCATTAGCCACGCGTATAGCATCTTCGCAAACACAAGCGCTGAATTTCAGCTTAACGCTTCTGGGTTTGAAATATTTGTGTCAGTCATAGTCCGAGCAAGCCCGGTTAATAAAAATTTTGGCGTGTGAGTTTGCCGACTGAAATTTCGCCGGTAGATGTGTGTGTGTCTCCTTGCATACTCGCGCGAGGTAACTTATTGCGACACGACATGCAAGTAGAAATTGCCGAACATAAGCATATACAGTCTCTGGTGAAAAGCAAATGCTTGGAGGATATGCTTCAGCTTCAAAGGTATAAAACGTGATAGCGTAATCTGGCAGCGTGCACATTGCCTTCCCACTTGCTAGATTGGCTTCAGTTTTCGGTTCACGCCTCAGCGGTGCCGTTAGGAAAGGAAGAACTGCCCGCGTAATACTGGCCATTTTAAACTATCTTAGATTGTCTACCGAGCTAGATACAACAGGTAGCGAAGGCTCTATAGAAGCCCATACGTTGAGAAAATGGCCGCTCATCAGCTGCTCATGGGGCTTAGCGCCATCTCTGGGAGGAGGAAACACTTCTGGTGGAACAAAAAAAAATAGAGCGGATGTGACGCAATGGCTCGTGAAGAAGAGACGTCATCTTGTTTGCATGAGCACCAAATTTGACCTCATTACTTTCATAGGCCCCTGATCGGTAAGGACTCGCGCTAGGATGATCACCGGCAAGTCAATCCACAAGAGCGCTTTAGTCAACGCCAGCTAATGTTATACGGATTCTTAACTAAATAGTCATGTTTAAGTGTACTACCGTTCACTATGCTTTGGTTTTACGAGGAAACCTATTATTCGAACTTTTATTCGGTGTTCGTGGCATCTTCCGCAGATAAATTAAAACAACCAACAGTGTATGCCTGTCATATCTGCAGGGTTGCTTATTTGCTTCACCCGCAGGTTCTTCAGCATGCACAGTTAATGTGTTCTCCAGTTTTAACAGCAAGATGTTACACCTATAGCCACTCGAAAATTCTGACATTTCAGTTTTATTCAATGGTCACGATGACTCAAATCTATCACGCTGCACAGAATGGCAATAAGCACAAAAAAGTGTGCAGACAGTACTTACGTTACTTTTTTTGCATTTTGCTACGATTAATTACCGTTAGGTAGTAACGTATGCAAATTCAGGCATGCGAATTGTAGCGTCATAACATTGTGATCTCCTCACCGATAACGCGAGTAGTGGTAGACACTGCACGCTCAAGAAGGAAACCGGGCTGCAGGAATACTGATGCATGAAAGTCCAGCGAGCACAGAATCATTGCCCTTGTTACTTATCTAGAAGGCAAGGGAACCATACATACGTTTCTCGCTACTGCATCCTTGCACAGTACATCGTTTTCACTGGTAGCACCGAAAGCACTCGGCGTTAAATGCAATCCGCATCATTTCGCTGCCAGTTGGAAACTGCAGTCGAGGCGTTCCCCAACGATAAAACGCACCTCACAACTTCGCGCACAGCAGAAAATGCTAGCAAGATAGTAACACATAAATACGTGAGGGGGTGGGTCATCGCAGATGAATTTTACGAGCGCGCCTTTCTGTGCAGTGCGAAGGCTGCACCAAGTGGGCAGAAGGCACCACAAAAACGTTTTTCGTAATACTAAAAAACTGTCACAAATTCTTTGCTCATTACACCTATACATATTGTTGTTTGGGGGAAAGAAATGTCACATGTAAAACATAGCGATTGCTTCAACTTTGAGTCAACTTTCGTTTTTCACTATTAGTGCTTGTTCCCTACACACATAATCGCGCTTCAATCGCAGCTCCCGTAACTCTCCCTGCTGATCTCGCTAGCAATATCTTCTAAACTACTTTTCGCCCGAACTTTCCCGACCTATTTGAAGAGATCTAGTGCTATACTTTTATTACAGTCAAGATTTTACTACGGCATCACTCTTGCTTATTGAAAACTGCGAAGATCCCGTCCCCGCGTCTGTAAGGTAACATGCTAACCTACTAGCGGTGCACTTTGGTGATGATTTTGCTGATTGATGACTAAAAATACGTTCAACTTCTTTGTAATAGAGGGGTCCTTGTAGCACCCACTTGTTGCGCAATTCACACCCTTTGACGCTTTGCGCTATTCTACGCTTCTTCTATATGCAATATTACATTCATTCAGAAGACTGTTTCCACGACCTGACATTCATATAGTGTGTTTTTTCGGAACAGTTACAAGAAATAGCGTAGCTCGGTAGTAGCACACCTGCTTGCTACGCAGACAGCATGTGTTCGATGCTCACTTGATGGAACGCTAAGATTACCATCTTATTATTTGCATCTTGATTTTTCTGTCTCGGGCGAGATGATTTTTCGCCCACATCCAACGGCGCCAACGCCGAATAGAAGCAACATAGGTATAAGACATAGTATTCTTCATGGCGCGACGCAGATGGTTTTCCTCCTGTTGTGGGCTTTGTGCATGCTACTAGTTTCTATGCTTTCACCCTTTCTTTTGTTTGTTTTTCCTTCGCACGCACCCACTCTCGAGGATTGGCCAAGAATGCATAGTTGAAAATTTTAAAGGTTGCTTGAAGAATGCTATAGATGACTTAGGAAAGTAATAAAATTGCAGTAATACTTAATACATTAGCTTAAGACTACAAGTAATATGTTAATGAGCTCGTGCTTCCGAGTGCCGTATTAAGCTGATGGAAACAGTTTTGAAGATATTAGTTGGATTTTAATGCATTTACTAGCGCATATATTCTAGTAAATATTAAAATGGTACTCGCTTAGTAGTTAAAATGAAATAACACGCGGTATCAAGTGCATCCCTGTGGCAGTATCCCAGACCTACGCCACTGGAGCTTAAAACAATTTCTTCAGTTAAGGTTAAGACATATTTTTGAAAGCGGAGTAATGAGAAGTCGTGTTCTAATATTTGAATACCTGCGACAGGACAAAAAATAACGTTCAATATTTTCTAATTCTCCGCTGAATTGGCAGGGAGGTGGTATCGTCCGACCAGCCAATTCTGTAGGTATCAGTATGCACTTGTTTTTTTTTTCATCAAAGAAACAGTTGTTAGTTTATGCTCACGTTGTGTACTACCTGCCTTTTTGTTTTCTATCGTCTTTCTTCGAGCTCAGACAGGACATCGTAAGTGTCAGGTATGCATAACAATCCCCAACTTTGAACCTGCTATTAAATTTGAAAAAAAAATGAAACAAATGAGAAATTACGAGAACCACGGCACTCAGCGACATTTCATATACAAGAGGAGCTGCGTACCGTTAAAATCAGAGCAGTGTGACGTCTAGCGTGTTCATTCTCGCCTATGCTTCAATGTAACTCGATGACACATTGAGCTCTAACAGACAGGGACGTGAGAGAAACAACACAATGCGCTTTCTTTTTCATGTCCCTGTCTATTAGCGCTCAATATGTCGTTGAGTTCCGTTTACCAACACTCCCAAAAAATAGCATTGCTGCATGGTAAGTTATCTATATATAACCTTTATATGCCTTTGATAGTCACGTTTGCTGTGTGGGATGCCAATCAGAGCTTTTGACAACGTTTTACAGGCACAAGCCATTCTTTTTTGTGTACCAATTCTGGAATTTCGTTATTTCTTATTCCTTTTTTTTGTCATTGTCAGTCAGCCATCGCTACATGCTATCAGAATTTCGTCTTTGCTGAAGTTCACCTTTTCAATGGCGCTTATTAACACTGTCAGGTATAAGAGCTCATATATATAACACATCTTATAGAGAGGAAGGGGGCATGGTTGCCGCCGTAGCATCTGGTGTTATTCGATTTATATGTGGTGTTTAACGTCCCAAAACCACCATATATGATTATGAGAGACGCCGTAGTGGAGGGC